>NW_024055731.1:0-62869 GCF_902713615.1 Scyliorhinus canicula
ACGCAAATTTACTGGAATTGAAATACTCTCTGAGGCTTTCGTACGTGGTTGTAGCTGCTTTGTGACACTGTGCTCATTGCACAGTAATAGACCGCCCCATCCTCCACACTGAGAGCGCGTTTATATTGAGGTAACCATTTTTTTAGACTTGTTGGCAGCCGCCAGATATCGCTGAGATCTCCTCTTTCTTCATCGTCAATATGTTAATGATGAGGCCTCACGGTAGCATGGTGGTTAGCATCAATGCTTTACAGCTTCAGGGTCCCAGGTCGATTCCCGGCTGGGGCGCTGTCTGTGTGGAGTTGCACGCCTCCCCGTGTGTGCGTGGGTTTTTCCGGGTGCTCAGGTTCCCTCCCACAGTCCAAAGAGTGCCGGTTAGGGGAGTGGGCCATGCTAAATTGACCGTAGTGTAAGGTTTAATGGGGGATGTGGGTTACGGGTATACGGGTTACGTGGGTTTAAGTAGGGTGATCATTGCTCGGCACAACATCGAGGGCCGAAAGGCCTGTTCTGTGCTGTACTGTTCTATGTTCTATGACCAATCTCGGCGGCTGTGCCGGTTTTGCGGTACCATAGCATGTGGTACATGGTCCGGTCTGTATATTCGCAATCTAACTGCACTGAACCCCCTTCTGGTTTCTAACCTGTCCCGGTTTTAATGAAAGGTGATGGTGAAAGACGAATTTGTTGTCCCGTCGACAAATGCCGCCTGACTACCTGAGGTGTTGCAGTACTTTTGGCGTTCTCCGCAGATGTTAGATTGATTTTCCATGGCAATGACAGTATGCTTTAGCTTTTTCCGCGGGGTTCGTTGGCTTAGGGGTATGATTCTCGCTTTGGGTTATCTTGCTGTCGGAATTTGCGAGAGGTCTCGGGTTCAAATTCCTGACGAGCCCTTCGATGAGGTTTTCCGTTGGTCAAGCAACATGTTTTCTTCATTTCGCAGACGGCGGGATTCATTCACATTGGGATTGCTTTGAGAAGCTGAGCTCAAACTGCAGGGAACCAATACGTTCCCGATAGGCTTGTCTATGTGTGGTCATTCATATTTCTAGTGACTAATTCTGGTGGACTCAGACAGCTCTCTGTCCCTTTCATTTTATCAGTTGAACAACTTCAGACTGTGAACTCTCACTTCCCCCTCCACCACATTTTTTTCCATCAACTTATCATTCCTTCCATTGATATGTTTTACCCTCAGCATCCCCACCACCCCAGCCCATACCATCCTACTTCAGCAATCTGATCCCTGTTTTGTAATTGTTCTCTGACGCACTGCTTACCTTTGTTCTGCCATTAAAACATTCTGACCGCTTGATGCGCCATCAGCACCTTTCATAGACTTGATTAGCCTCAACATTCCCTTTTTCTTTCTGCCCGAGACATTTCGTCATTCCCACCTATTGCTAACCCTCGATCGAGGCCCAATACAGCTCCACCCCCCACCCCCCACCCACAATCGTCTGAATCTCCAATTCCAGTTCTCCAGCTTTGACAAAGAGTCCACTTGACTGGAAACGACAGCTGCCATTTCGCTCCCCAGAGGCTGTCAGACCTGCTGAGATTGTCCAGTATTTTCTTTTTTGTTTCGTTTGAAGCATCCGCAGTAAGTTGCATTTGTCATACATTTAGACATGTTTGAGATGGTGATCAAATATGTTCATTGTAAATCGCTGAAACTCAGTTGTGGTTGAACTCGCTGCTAATATCCGAGGTGTGCCAAGATATGAAAATTCTTCACCTCTCATTGCCTGCCGAAAATTCATGCTTGGGCCTTAACGTTCAATTCAGTGTAGTAGCTCATGTGAGACGAAATCTCATAGTCCTGGAACACACGAGATTCCGGCAACATTCAGGAATAGAATATTTTGTGCCAATAATTGTGCAACTTTTCTCACACGAAATGCTAAACGTTCGACGTTTCTGCCCGGTTTCGAACCGGGACCTTTCGGTGTGAGGCAATGTGATAACCACTACACTGCAGAAACCACTGGCATCAATGGACGTGCGGAATGTACAACCTCACTGTGTTGCTGCAGATTCTGATGGTCTGTTTGAGAGGTCCCTTGTTGCAAGCGATAGGTGTGTCTGAAATTAACAGATGTCTCAACATATAAAGCCGTGAGATGAGAAATTATATCGAAATTAAATAAATTTATTTTGCTGAATGTCGGTCTTAAATTTGAGCTCTTTGGTCTCGAGGTCTGGTTCTCGTTTAAGGATTTTCAAGCAATGCCTATGGGAGTGTCGTGGGTTTAAATCCAGGACAGGCTCTTTACTCCAGGTCAGAGATTACGAAGTTTGCGATGCTGACGGCGGGGTTGATTACATTGGCCCACTCTGAAAAGATTTCTCAGGACTCGGAATGTTTACGTCGTTTCTCCCCACAGATGATGCTCGAGAGAGAGAGAGGACAGTGTCTGAGCTGGAGTGCGTTTGGATAAAATTGATGCTCCAGATCTGTGTTACCACAGGGACGTGACCCATCTAATCCACAGAGCCAAAGTGGAGAATTGAATGACTGGGGAGCTGGATCTTAACGCTGACCTCCGGACCTCGGCGTCGTGAAATGTTCCAAAGAAGCTCAACAGCCACTCGAGGAACAGCAGCGCATCTTTCCACTGGGCTCAATACAGCTTTCACACTCAGTGTGTATTCAGCAGTTTCACACTGTAAATGCTGCACCCATTTTGTGTGTCCTTCCATCGCAGATTTGGGTTTCAATCTTGTTTCCACTTGTTGTGTCCGGGCGGTAGTTGTGATCAATGCCATCGATAGCTCCTCCAGACATATGTTTTGTTTCTTCCATTGCGCTAACAGAGAGCTGGCACAGACACGGCGGCCGGAATGGCCTCATACTGTGGTGTCATTATTCTCTGATTTGATGCTAACCTAACTCTAGGCCAGGGTCCCAAGGCCTCTTTCATTTAATCGCTCCTGACTTGCCCCCCATTAGAGCCTTTTCCTGTTGTTCTGTTCCCCTCCGTAATTCACTTGCTTAAGACGTGCCACATGTCTAACCAGTCCCGGTTTAATGAAAGGTGATGGTGAACGACGAACTTTGTTGTCCTGTCGACAAATGCCGCCTGACTCCTGAGATGTTGCAGTACTTTTGGCGTTCTCCGCAGATGTAGATTGATTTTCGATGGCAATGACAGTAGTTTCGGCTCATTTTGCGGGGCTCGTTGGTCTAGGGGTATGATTCTCGCTTGGGTGTGTCGCTGTCGGAATTGCGAGAGGTCTCGGGTTCAAATCCCGGACGAGCCCTTCGATGAGGTTTTCCCGTTGGTCAAACCGCATGTTTTCTTCATTTTTTGCAGCTTCGACGGCGGGATTCATTCACATTCGGTTTGCTTTGAGAAGCTGAGCTCAAGCTGCGTGGAACCAATACGTTCCCGAGAAGCTTGTCTATGGTGGGCATTCACATTTCTATTGACTAATTCTGGTGGACTCAGACAGCTCTTTGTCCCTTTCATTTTATCAGTTCAACAACTTCAGGACTGTGAACTCTCACTTCCCCCTCCACCACATGTTTTTCCATCAACTTATCATTCCTTCCATTGATATGTTTTACCCTAAGCATTGCCCCCTCCCCCCAGCCCATACCATCTACTTCAGCAATCTGATCCCTGTTTGTAATTGTTCTCTGACGCACTGCTTACCTTTGTTCTGCCATTAACACATTCTGACCGCTTGATGCACCATCAGCACCTTTCACAGCCTTGATTAGCCTCATTTACATTCCCTTTTTCTTTCTGCCCGAGACATTTTCGTCATTTCCCACCTATTGCTAGCCCTCTATCAAGGCTCAATACAGCACGCCACCACCCCCACCCCCCACCCACAATCGTCTGAATCTCCAATTCCAGTTCTCCAGCTTTGACAAAGAGTCCACTTGACTGGAAACGACAGCTGCCATTTCGCTCCCCAGAGGCTGTCAGACCTGCTGAGGTTGTCCAGTTTTCTGTTTTGTTTCCGTTTGAAGCATCCGCAGTAAGTTGCATTTGTCATACATTTAGACATGTTTGAGATGGTGATTAAATCTGTTCATTTGTAAATCGCTGAAACTCTGTTGTGGTTGAACTCGCTGCTAATATCCGAGGTGTGCCAAGATATGAAATCTTCACCTCTCATTGCCTGCCGAAAATTCAGTGCTTGGGCCTTAATGTTCAATTCAGTGTAGTGGCTCGTGTGAGACGAAATTTCATAGTCCTGGAACACACGAGATTCTGGCAACATTCAGGAAATAGAATTATTTGTGCCCAATAATGTGCAAACTTTTCTCACACGAAATGCTAAATGTTCGATGTTTTCTGCCCGGTTTCGAACCGGGGACCTTTCGCGTGTGAGGCGAATGTGATAACCACTACACTACAGAAACCGCTGGCAAACAATGGACGTGCGGAATGTACAACCTCACTGTGTTGCTGCAGATTCTGATGGTCTGTTTGAGAGGCCAGGTACCTTGTTGCAAGCGACAGCTGTGTCTGAAATTAACAGATGTCTCAACATATAAAGCCGTGAGATGTAGAAATTATATCGAAATTAACATAAATTATATTTTGCTGAATGTCGGTCTTAAATTTGTGCTCTTTGGTCTCGAGGTCTGGTTCTCGTTTAAGGATTTTCAATCAATGCCTATGGGAGTGGTCGTGGGTTTAAATCCAGGACAGGCTCTTTACTCCAGGTCAGAGATTATGAATTGTTTGCGACGCTGACGGCGGGGTTGATTTACATTGGCCCACTCTGAAAAGATTTCTCAGGACTCGGAATGTTTACGTCGTTTCTCCCCACAGATGATGCTCGAGAGAGAGAGAGAGAGAGAGACAGTGTCTGAGCTGGAGTGCGTTTGGATAAAATTGATGCTCCAGATCTGTGTAACCACAGGGACGTGACCCATCTAATCCACAGAGCCAAAGTGGAGAATTGAACTGACTGGGAGCTGGATCTTAACGCTGACCTCCCGGACCTCGGCGTCGTGAAATGTTCCAAAGAAGCTCAACAGCCACTCGAGGAACAGCAGCGCATCATTCCACTGTGCTCAATACAGCTTTCACACTCAGTGTGTGTCAGTAGTTTCACACTGTAAATGCTGCACCCATTTTGTGTGTCCTTCCACGCAGATTTGGGATTCAATCTTGTTTCCACTTGTTCTTTGTGTCCGGGCGGTAGTTGTTGATCAATATGCCATCGATAGCTCCTCCAGACATATCTTTTGTTTCTTGTTTCTTCCATTGCGCTAACAGAGAGCTGGCACAGACACGGCGGCCGGAATGGCTTCATACTGTGGTGTCATTATTCTTGATTCGATGCTAACCTAACTCTGTGGCCAGGGTCCCAAGGCTTCTTATTTAATCTCTCTGACTTGCCCCCGTTAGAGCCCTTTCCTGTTGTTCTGTTTCCTCCCTCCGGTAATTCACTTGGTTAAGTGTATCACATTTCTAACCTGTCCCGGTTTTAATAAAGGTGATGGTGAAAGACGAACTTTGTGTCCTGTCGACAAATTGCCGCCTGAGTCCCTGAGATGTTGCAGTACTTTTGGCGTTCTCCGCAGATGTCGATTGGTTTCGATGGCAATGACAGTATGGTTTGACTCTTTTTGGGGGGCTCGTTGGTCTAGGGGTATGATTCTCGCTTTGGGTGTGTCGCTGTCGGAATTTGCGAGGGTCCCGGGTTCAAATCCGGACGAGCCCTTCGATGAGGTTTTCCCGTTTGGTCAAACCGCATGTTTTTCTTCATTTCTTTGCAGGCGTCGACGGCGGGATTCATTCACATTCGGTTTGCTTTGAGAAGCTGAGCTCAAGCTGCGTGGAACAATACGTTCCCGAGAAGTTTGTCTATGGGGGGCATTCACGTTTCTATGATAATTCTGGTGGACTCAGACAGCTCTTTGTCCCTTTCATTTTATCAGTTCAACACTTCAGCTGTGAACTCTCACTTCCCCCTCACCACATGTTTTTTCCATCAACTTATCATCCTTCCATGATATGTTTTACCCTCAGCATCCCACCTCCCACCAGCCCATACATCCTACTTCAGCAATCAGATCCTGTTTGTAATGTTCTCTGACACTGCTTACCTTGTTCTGCCATTAACCAATTCTGACCGCTTGATGCGCCATCAGCACCTTTCATAGCCTTGATTAGCCTCATTTACATTCCCTTTTTCTTTCTGCCCGAGACATTTTCGTCTTTCCCACCTATTGCTAGCCTCTATCGAGCCCAATACAGCACTCCACCACCCCCACCCCACCCACATCGTCTGAATCTCCAATTCCAGTTCTCCAGCTTTGACAAAGAGTCCACTTGACTGGAAACGACAGCTGCCATTGCTCCCAGAGGCTGTCAGACCTGCTGAGTTGTCCAGTATTTTGTTTTTGTTTCCGTTGAAGCATCCGCAGTAAGTTGATTGTCATACATTTAGAGTTTGAGATGGTGAAAATATGTTCATTTGTAAATCGTGAAACTCTGTTGTGGATGACACTCGCTGCTAATATCCGAGGTGTGCCAAGATATGAAAATTCTTCACCTCTCATTGCCTGCCGAAATTCAGTGCTTGGGCCTTAAGTTCAATCAGTTAGTGGCTCGTTGTGAGACGAAATTTCATAGTCTGGAACACACGAGATTCCGGCAACATTCAGGAAATGAATTATTTGGTGCCCAATAATGTGCAAACTTTCTCACACGAAATGCTAAATGTTCGATGTTTCTGCCGGTTTCGAACCGGGGACCTTTCGCGTGTGAGGCGAAAGATGAACCACTACACACAGAAACCGCTGGCAATCAAAGGACGTGCGGAATGTACAACCTCACTGTGTTGCTGCAGATTCTGATGGTCTGTTTGAGAGCCAGGTCCCTTGTTGCAAGCGACAGGTGTCTGAAATTAACAGATGTCTCAACATATAAAGCCGTGAGATGTAGAAATTATATCGAAATTAAAAAAATTATATTTTGCTGAATGTCGGTCTAAATTTGTGCTCTTTGGTCTCGAGGTCTGGTTCTCGTTTAAGGATTTTCAATCAATGCCTATGGGAGTGGTCGTGGGTTTAAATCCAGGACAGGCTCTTTACTCCAGGTCAGAGATTATGAATTGTTTGCGACGCTGACGGGGGGTTGATTTACATTGGCCCACTCTGAAAAAGATTTCTCAGGACTCGGAATGTTTACGTCGTTTCTTCCACAGATGATGCTCGAGAGAGAGAGAGAGAGAGAGAGACAGTGTCTGAGCTGGAGTGCGTTTGGATAAAATTGATGCTCCAGATCTGTGTTAACCACAGGGACGTGACCCATCTAATCCACAGAGCCAAAGTGGAGAATTGAACTGACTGGGGAGCTGGTCTTAACGCTGACCTCCCGGACCTCGGCGTCGTGAAATGTTCCAAAGAAGCTCAACAGCCACTCGAGGAACAGCAGCGCATCTTTCCACTGGCTCAATACAGCTTTCACACTCAGTGTGTTCAGTAGTTTCACACTGTAAATGCTGCACCCATTTTGTGTGTCCTTCCATCGCAGATTTGGATTCAATCTTGTTTCCACTTGTTCTTTGTGTCGGGCGGTATGTTGTTTGATCAATATGCCATCGATAGCTCCTCCAGACATATTTTGTTTCTTGTTTCTTCCATTGCGCTAACAGAGAGCTGGCACAGACACGGCGGCCGGAATGGCTCATACTGTGGTGTCATTATTCTCTGATTGATGCTAACCTAACTCTGTGGCCAGGGTCCCAAGGCCTTTCATTTAATCTCTCTGACTTGCCCCCCATTAGAGCCCTTTCCTGTTGTTCTGTTTCCTCCTCCGGTAATCACTTGGTTAAGATGTCACATTTCAACCTGTCCCGGTTTTAATAAAGGTGATGGTGAAAGACGAACTTTGTTGTCCTGTCGACAAATGCCGCCTGAGTCCCTGAGATGTTGCAGTACTTTTGGCGTTCTCCGCAGATGTAGATTGATTTTCGATGGCAATGACAGTATGTTTGACTTTTTGGGGCTCGTTGGTCTAGGGGTATGATTCTCGCTTTGGGTGTGTCGCTGTCGGAATTTGCGAGATGTCCCGGGTTCAAATCCCGACGAGCCCTTCGATGAGGTTTTCCGTTGGTCAACCGCATGTTTTCTTCATTTCTTTGCGGCGGAGACGGCGGGATTCATTCACATTGTGTTTGCTTTGAGAAGCTGAGCTCAACTGCATGGAACCAATACGTTCCCGAGAAGTTTGTCAATGTGTGGGCATTCACATTTCTATTGACTAATTCTGGTGGACCAGACAGCTCTTTGTCCCTTTCATTTTATCAGTTCAACAACTTCAGACTGTGAACTCTCACTTCCCCCTCCACCACATGTTTTTCCATCAACTTATCATTCCTTACATTGATATGTTTTACCCTAAGCATTGCCCACCTCCCCCAGCCCATACCATCCTACTTCAGCAATCTGATCCCTGTTTGTAATTGTTCTCTGACGCACTGCTTACCTTTGTTCTGCCATTAACACATTCTGACCGCTTGATGCGCCATCAGCACCTTTCATAGCCTTGATTAGCCTCATTTACATTCCCTTTTTCTTTCTGCCCGAGACAGTTTCGTCATTTCCCACCTATTGCTAGCCGTCTATCGAGGCCCAATACAGCACTCCACCACCCCCACCCCCACACAATCGTCTGAATCTCCATTCCAGTCTCCAGCTTTGACAAAGTGTCCACTTGACTGGAAACGACAGCTGCCATTTCGCTCCCCAGAGGCTGTCAGACCTGCTGAGATTGTCCAGTATTTTCTGTTTTTGTTTCCGTTTGAAGCATCCGCAGTAAGTTGCATTTGTCACACATTTAGGCATGTTTGAGATGGTGATTAAATATGTTCATTTGTAAATCGGTGAAACTCTGTTGTGGATGAACGAGCTGCTAATATCCGAGGTGTGCCAAGATATGAAAATTCTTCACTCATTGCCTGCCGAAAATTCAGTGCTTGGGCCTTAATGTTCAATTCAGTTTAGTGGCTCATGTGAGACGAAATTTCATAGTCCTGGAACACACGAGATTCCGGCAACATTCAGGAAACAGAATTATTTGTGCCCAATAATTGTGCAAACTTTTCTCACACGAAATGCTAAATGTTCGATGTTTCTGCCCGGTTTCGAACCGGGGACCTTTCGCGTGTAAGGCGAATGTGATAACCACTACACACAGAAACCGCTGGCAAGCAAATGGCGTGCGGAATGTACAACCTCACTGTGTTGCTGCAGATTCTGATGGTCTGTTTGAGAGGCCAGGTCCCTTGTTGCAAGCGACAGCTGTTTCTTAAATTAACAGATGTCTCAACATATAAAGCCGTGAGATGTAGAAATTATATCGAAATTAACATAAGTTATTTTGCTGAATGTCGGTCAAATTTGTGCTCTTTGGTCTCGAGGTCTGGTTCTCGTTTAAGGATGTTCAAGCAATGCCTATGGGAGTGGTCGTGGGTTTAAATCCAGGACAGGCTCTTTACTCCAGGTCAGGGATTACGAATTGTTTGCGATGCTGACGGCAGGGTTGATTTACATTGGCCCACTCTGAAAAATTTCTCAGGACTCGGAATGTTTACGTCGTTTCTCTCCCCACAGATGATGCTCGAGAGAGAGAGAGAGAGACAGTGTCTGAGCTGGAGTGCGTTTGGATAAAATTGATGCTCCAGATCTGTGTTAACCACAGGGACGTGACCCATCTAATCCACAGAGCCAAAGTGGAGAATTAAACTGACTGGAGAGCTGGGTCTTAACGCTGACCTCCGGACCTCGGCGTCGTGAAATGTTCCAAAGAAGCTCAACAGACTCGAGGAACAGCAGCGCATCTTTCCACTGGGCTCAATACAGCTTTCACACTCAGTGTGTATTCAGTAGTTTCACACTGTAAATGCTGCACCCATTTTGTGTGTCGTTCCATCGCAGATTTGGATTTCAATCTTGTTTCCACTTGTTCTTTGTGTCCGGGCGGTAGTTGTTGATCAATCTGCCATCGATAGCTCCTCCAGACATATATTTTGTTTCATTGTTTCTTCCATTGCGCTGACAGAGAGCTGGCACAGACACGGCGGCCGGAATGGCCTCATACTGTGGTGTCATTATTCTCTGATTTGATGCTAACCTAACTCTTGGCCAGGGTCCCAAGGCGTCTTCTCATTTAATCTCTCCTGACTTGCCCCCTATTAGATCCCTTTCCTAATGTTCTGTTTCCTCCCTCCGGAGTTCACTTGGTTAAGACGTACCACATTTCTAACCTGTCCCGGTTTTAATGAAAGGTGAGGTGAAAGACGAACTTTGCTGTCCTGTCGACAAATGCCGCCTGAGTCCCTGAGATGTTGCAGTACTTTTGGCGTTCTCCGCAGATGTTAGATTGATTTTCGATGGCAATGACAGTATGCTTTGACTATTTTTGCGGGGCTCGTTGGTCTAGGGGTATGATTCTCGCTTTGGGTGTGTCGCTGTCGGAATTTGCGAGAGGTCCCGGGTTCAAATCCCGGACGAGCCCTTCGATGAGGTTTTCCGTTGGTCAAACCGCATGTTTTCTTCATTTCTTGCGGCGCAGGCGGCGGGATTCATTCACATTGTGTTTGCTTTGAGAAGCTGAGCTCAGACTGCATGGAACCAATACGTTCCCGAGAAGTTTGTCAATGTGTGGGCATGCACATTTCTATTGACTAATTCTGGTGGACTCAGACAGCTCTTTGTCCCTTTCATTTTATCAGTTCAACAACTTCAGACTGTGAACTCTCACTTCCCCCTCCACCACATGTTTTTCCATCAACTTATCATTCCTTACATTGATATGTTTTACCCTAAGCATTGCCCACCTCCCCCAGCCCATACCATCCTACTTCAGCAATCTGATCCCTGTTTGTAATTGTTCTCTGACGCACTGCTTACCTTTGTTCTGCCATTAACATTCTGACCGCTTGATGCGCCATCAGCACCTTTCATAGCCTTGATTAGCCTCATTTACATTGCCTTTTTCTTTCTGCCCGAGACATTTTCGTCATTTCCCACCTATTGCTAGCCCTCTATCGAGGCCCAATACAGCACTCCACCACCCCCAGCCCCCACCCACAATCGTCTGAAACTCCAATTCCAGTTCTCCAGCTTTGACAAAGAGTCCACTTGACTGGAAACGACAGCTGCCATTTCGCTCCCCAGAGGCTGTCAGACCTGCTGAGATTGTCCAGTATTTTCTGTTTTGTTTCCGTTTGAAGCATCCGCAGTAAGTTGCATTTGTCACATTTAGCATTTTTGAGATGGTGATTAAATATGTTCATTTGTAAATCGGTGAAACTCTGTTGTGGATGAACGAGCTGCTAATATCCGAGGTGTGCCAAGATATGAAAATTCTTCACCTCTCATTGCCTGCCGAAAATTCAGTGCTTGGGCCTTAATGTTCAATTCAGTTTAGTGGCTAATGTGAGACGAAATTTCATAGTCCTGGAACACACGAGATTCCGGCAACATTCAGGAAACAGAATTATTTTGTGCCCAATAATTGTGCAAACTTTTCTCACACGAAATGCTAAATGTTCGATGTTTCTGTCCGGTTTCGAACCGGGGACCTTTCGCGTGTAAGGCGAATGTGATAACCACTACACTACAGAA
Source organism: Scyliorhinus canicula (assembly GCF_902713615.1). Taxonomy (NCBI): domain Eukaryota; kingdom Metazoa; phylum Chordata; class Chondrichthyes; order Carcharhiniformes; family Scyliorhinidae; genus Scyliorhinus; species Scyliorhinus canicula. Next base: position 11,609 of record NW_024055731.1, read on the forward strand.
ACCGCTGGCAAGCAAGGACGTGCGGAATGTACAACCTCACTGTGTTGCTGCAGATTCTGATGGTCTGTTTGAGAGGCCAGATCCCTTGTTGCAAGCGACAGCTGTGTCTGAAATTAACAGATGTCTCAACATATAAAGCCGTGAGATGTAGAAATTATATCGAAATTAACATAAATTATATTTTGCTGAATATCGGTCTTAAATTTGTGCTCTTTGGTCTCGAGGTCTGGTTCTCGTTTAAGGATTTTCAATCAATGCCTATGGGAGTGGTCGTGGGTTTAAATGCAGGACAGGCTCTTTACTCCAGGTCAGAGATTACGAATTGTTTGCGATGCTGACGGCGGGGTTGATTTACATTGGCCCACTCTGAAAAAGATTTCTCAGGACTCGGAATGTTTACGTCGTTTCTCTCCCCACAGATGATGCTCGAGAGAGAGAGACAGTGTCTGAGCTGGAGTGCGTTTGGATAAAATTGATGATCCAGATCTGTGTTAACCGCAGGGACGTGACCCATCTAATCCACAGAGCCAAAGTGGAGAATTGAACTGACTGGGGAGCTGGATCTTAACGCGGACCTCCCGGACCTCGGCGTCGTGTAATGTTCCAAAGAAGCTCAACAGCTACTCGAGGAACAGCAGCGCATCTTTCCACTGTGCTCAATACAGCTTTCACACTCAGTGTGTGTTCAGTAGTTTCACACTGTAAATGCTGCACCCATTTTGTGTGTCCTTCCATCGCAGATTTGGGATTCAATCTTGTTTCCACTTGTTCTTTGTGTCCGGGCGGTAGTTGTTGGTCAATATGCCATCGATAGCTCCTCCAGACATATCTTTTGTTTCTTTGTTTCTTCCATTGCGCTAACAGAGAGCTGGCACAAACACGGCGGCCGGAATGGCCTCATACTGTGGTGTCATTATTCTCTGATTCGATGCTAACCTAACTCTGTGGCCAGGGTCCCAAGGCCTCTTCTTATTTAATCTCTCCTGACTTGCCCCCATTAGAGCCCTTTCCTGTTGTTCTGTTTCCTCCCTCCGGTAATTCACTTGGTTAAGACGTACCACATTTCTAACATGTCCCGGTTTTAATAAAAGGTGATGGTGAAAGACGAACTTTGTTGTCCTGTCGACAAATGCCGTCTGACGACCTGAGATGTTGCAGTACTTTTGGCGTTCTCCGCAGATGTTAGATTGATTTTCGATGGCAATGACTCTTTTTGCGGGGCTCGTTGGTCTAGAGGTATGATTCTCGCTTTGGGTGTGTCGCTGTCGGAATTTGCGAGATGTCCCGGGTTCAAATCCCGGACGAGCCCTTCGATGAGGTTTTCCCATTGGTCAAACCGCATGTTTTCTTCATTTCTTTGCCGCGTCGACGGCGGGATTCATTCACATTGGGTGCTTTGAGAAGCTGAGCTCAAGCTGCGTGGAACCAATACGTTCCCGAGAAGCATGTCTATGTGGGCATTCACATTTCTATTGACTAATTCTGGTGGCTCAGACAGCTCTTTGTCCCTTTCATTTTATCAGTTCAACAACTTCAGACTGTGAACTCTCACTTCCCCCTCCACCACATGTTTTTTCCATCAACTTATCATCCTTCCATTGATATGTTTTACCCTCAGCATCGCCCACCTCCCACCAGCCCATACCATCCTACTTCAGCAATCTGATCCCTGTTTGTAATTGTTCTCTGACGCACTGCTTACCTTTGTTTCCCATTAACACATTCTGACCGCTTGATGCGCCATCAGCACCTTTCATAGCCTTGATTAGCCTCATTTACATTCCCTTTTTCTTTCTGCCCGAGACATTTTCGTCATTTCCCACCTATTGCTAGCCCTCTATCGAGGCCCAATACAGCACTCCACCACCCCCACCCCCACCCCCCCACCCACAATCGTCTGAATCTCCAATTCCAGTTCTCCAGCTTTGACAAAGAGTCCACTTGACTGGAAACGACAGCTGCCATTTCGCTCCCCAGAGGCTGTCAGACCTGCTGAGATTATCCATATTTTCTGTTTTTGTTTCCGTTTGAAGCATCCACAGTAAGTTGCATTTGTCACACATTTAGACATGTTTGAGATGGTGATTAAATATGTTCATTTGTAAATCGGTGAAACTCTGTTGTGGATGAACTAGCTGCTAATATCCGAGCTGTGCCAAGATATGAAAATTCTTCACCTCTCATTGCCTGACGAAAATTCAGTGCTTGGGCCTTAATGTTCAATTCAGTGTAGTGGCTCGTGTGAGACGAAATTTCATAGTCCTGGAACACAGGAGATTCCGGCAACAATCAGGAAACAGAATTATTTTGTGCCCAATAATTGTGCAAACTTTTCCTCACACGAAATGCTAAATGTTTCTGCCCGGTTTCGACCCGGGGACTTTTCGCGTGTGAGGCGAATGTGATAACCACTACACTACAGAAACCGCTGGCAATCAATGGACGTGCGGAATGTACAACCTCGCTGTGTTGCTGCAGATTCTGATGGTCTGTTTGAGAGGCCAGGTCCCCTGTTGGAAGCGACTGCTGTGTCTGAAATTAACAGATGTCTCAACATAAAGCCGTGAGATGTAGAAATTATTCGAAATTAACATAAATTATATTTTGCTGAATATCGGTTTCCAATTTTTGCTCTTTGGTCTCGAGGTCTGGTTCTCGTTTAAGGATTTTCAATCAATGCCTATGGGAGTGGTCGTGGGTTTAAATGCAGGACAGGCTCTTTACTCCAGGTCAGAGATTATGAATTGTTTGCGATGCTGACGGCGGCGTTAATTTACATTGGCCCACTCTGTAAAAGATTTCTCAGGACTCGAAATGTTTACGTCGTTTCTCTCCCCACAGATGATGCTCGAGAGAGGAGACAGTGTCTGAGCTGGAGTGCGTTTGGATAAAATTGATGCTCCAGATCTGTGTTAACCACAGGGACGTGACCCATCTAATCCACAGAGCCAAAGTGGAGAATTGAACTGACTGGAGAGCTGGATCTTAACGCTGACCTCCCGGACCTCGGCGTCGTAAAATGTTCCAAAGAAGCTCAACAGACACTCGAGGAACAGCAGCGCATCTTTCCACTGGGCTCAATACAGCTTTCACACTCAGTGTGTGTTCAGCAGTTTCACACTGTAAATGCTGCACCCATTTTGCGTGTCCTTTACATCGCAGATTTGGGTTTCAATCTTGTTTCCACTTGTTCTTTGTGTCCGGGCGGTAGTTGATCAATCTGCCATCGATAGCTCCTCCAGACACATCTTTTGTTTCTTTGTTTCTTCCATTGCGCTAACAGAGACTGGCACAGCCACGGCGGCCGGAATGGCCTCATACTGTGGTGTCATTATTCTCTGATTCGATGCTAACCTAACTCTGATCTGTTTGCTTTCGCGGGGTTCGTTGGTCTAGGGGTATGATTCTCGCTCGGGTGTCTCGGTGTTGAAATTTGCGAGAGGTCCCGGGTTCAAATCCCGGACGAGCCCTTTTCTGTTGGTCACGCAGCATGTTTACCTCATTTCCTTGCGGCTCAGACGGCGGGATTCATTCACATTGGGGTTGCTTTGAGAAGCTGAGCTCACACTGCAGGGAATCAACGCGTTCCCGGGAAAATCGAAACATTTTCGATCAACTTGTCGATGAGTGGACATTCACTTATCTCTATTCACTAACTCTGGTGGATCAGGCAGCTCTCGGTCTGTTTAATTTTATTCTGCACACTTCACACGTATTTTTTTCTATCAACTTATTTTCATTCCTTCCATTGGTATGTTTTACCCTCACAATTGCCAACCCCCCCCCCCCCCCCAGCCTATACCATCCTACTTGATCAATCTGATCCCTGTTGCCAATTGTTCTCTGATACACTGCTTACCTTTGATCCCATTCTGACGTCTGAATGCGCCACTATCAGCACCTTTCTCAGCCTTAATTAGCCTCATTTACATTCCCTTTTTCATTCTGTCTGAGACATTTTCGTCATTTTCGCGTGTGAGGTGAATGTGATAATCACTACACTACAGCAATCAGCGGACGTGTGAAATGTGCAACCTGACTGTGTTGCTGCAGATTCTAATGGCCTGGTTGAGAGGCCAGGTCACTTATTACAAGACAACAGCTGTTCCTTTAAAAAAACAGTAAGATGTCTTACAACACCAGGTTAAAGCCCAACATGTTTGTTTCAGCACTAGCTTTCGGAGCACTGCTCCTTCCTCAGGTGAATCACAGGTGAATTTGAAAAACAGATGTCTCAACATAAAAAAAGAGATGTATAACTTATGTCCAAGTTAACATAGTTATATTTTGCTTATGCTCGATCTTAAAATTGGACTTCTTGGTCCGGAGGTATGGTTCACGCTTGGTGCCCAACTGTCATCAGTTTCCATGATGTGGAGATGCCGGCGTTGGACTGGGGTGAGCACAGTAAGAAGTCTTACAACACCAGGGTTAAAGTCCAACAGGTTTGTTTCAAACACGAGCTTTCGGAGCACGGCTCCTTCTTCAGGTGAATGGAAAGGCTTGTTCCAGACATGTTTATATAGACACAGTCAGAGATGCCCGGAATGCGAGCACCTGCAGGCAATCAAATCATCAAAGATGCAGAGAGAGAGGAGTACTACAGGTTTAAAGAGGTGTGAATTGTCCAAGCCAGTTCAGCGGTAGGCCTCTGCAAGTCCAGGCTTGTGGTGGGGGACGAATGTAATGCGACATGAATCCCAGATCCCGGTGAGTCCGCATTCATGCGTGCGGAACTTAGCTAAAGTTTTTGCCCAGCAATTTTGCGTGTCGCGTCTCCTGAAGGCCTCCTTGTAGAATGCTGACCCGGCGATCAGAGGCTGAATGGTCCTTGACTGCTGAAGTGTTCCCCAACTGGACGGGAACAGTCTGCCTGTTGATAGTCGCACGATGCCCGTTTATTCGTTGTCGCAGTGTCTGCATGGTCTCGCCAATGTACCACGCTTCGGGACATCCTTTCCTACCGCGTATGAGGTAGACTACATTGGTCGAGTTCGCACGAGTATGCGCCGCGTACCTGGTGGGTGGTGTTTCCACGTGTAATGGTGGTGTCCATGTCGATGATCTGGCATGTCTTGCAGAGATTACCCTGGCAGGGTTTTGTGGTGTTGTGGTTGCTGTTCTGAAGGCTGGGTAATTTGCTGCAAACAATGGTTTGTTTGAGGTTGCGCGGTTGTTGAAGGCCAGTAGTGGGGGTGTGGGGATGACCTTGGCAAGATGTCCATCCTCGCTGATGATGTGTTGGAGCTGCGAAGAAGATGTCGTAGTTTCTCCGCCCCAGGAAGTACTGGACGACGAGGGTACTCTGTCAGTGGTGTCCCGTGTTTGTCTTCTGAGGAGGTTGGTGCGGTTTTTTTGCTGTGGCGCGGTGGAACTGTCGATCAAGAGTCGAGCGCATATCCGTTCGTACGAGGGCATCTTTCAGCATCTGTAGGTGTCTGTTGCGCTCCTCCTTGTTGAGCAGATCCTGTGTATACGGAGGGCTTGTCCATAGGGGATGGCTTCTTTAATGTGTCTTCGGGGTGAAAGCTGGAGAAGTGGCGCATCGTGAGATTATCTGTGGGCTTGCGGTAAAGCGAGTGCTGAGGTGACCGTCCTTGATGGAGACGAGTGTGTCCAAGAATGGAACTGAATTTGGAGAATAGTCCATGGTGAGTTTGATGGTGGGATGGAACTTATTGATGTCACGTGTAGTCGTTCAGTATGTCTCGCCGTGGGTCCAAAGGAAAAAATGTCATCGATGATCTGGTGTATAGCATCGGTTGAAAGTCCTGGTGGTGAGGAAGTCTGTTCAAACCTTGTGCATGAAGAGTTGGCATATGAGTGCAAATTTGGTCCCCATGGCTGTTCCGTGCGTCTGGATGAAGAATTTGTTGTCGAAGGTGAAGACGTTTGTGGTCTAGAATGAAAGGAATGAGTTGCAGAATTGCGTCTGGAGATTGGCAGTTGTCGGTGTTGAGGACTGAGGCTGTTGCAGCAATGCCGTATGTCATGGGGGATGTGGTGTAGAGTGCCGAGACATCATTGTGACGATGGAATGTTCCTGGTTCAACTGGTCCATGGGTGCTGAGTTTCTGAGGACGTCGTGTGTCGCGACAGAAGCTGGGTGTACCTTGTACGATGGGTTTCAAGATGCCCCTCGATGTGGCCCGAGAGGTTCTCACACAGGGTCCCATTGCCTGAAACGATAGGACGGCCTGGGTGTGTGGCCTTGTGTATTTTCGGGAGGGCAGTAGAGATCTCCAATGCGGGGATACGTGGGATGAGAGCACGTAGGGTGTTTGAAGGTCTGATCTAAGGTCTTGATCAGTCTGCTGAGTTGGCGGATGTGTTCCTTGGTTGGATCTGCGGGTAACTGCCTGTAGTGTTCCTGGTTGTCGAGTTGTCTGTATACTTCTTTGCAGTAGTCTGTTCTGTTCAGTATGACGGTGGCCCCTCCTTTGTCTGCTGGTTTGATGACGATGTTGCGGTTGGTCTTGAGAGTGCGGATGGCGTTGCGTTGTGCTTGGGTGACGTTTGAGGCTGCCTTGTGATTGCGAGTGATGAATCTGGCATTGACACGACTTCTGACAGCTTGAGCATACATGTCGAGTCTAGGGCAGCGGCCTTCCGGAGGGGTCCAATTTGACTCTTTCCTTTTCGGTTGCTGCACTGCAGATCTCGCGGTCTGCTGTTCCGGTTCATTGGTCGTGTCCCTGGGTTCGCTGTCGGCCTCTTGGGGTCTGTGGAAGAATTCCTGGAGCCTCATTCGCCTGATGAATTCCTCCGTATCTGCCGCGAGACTGATGGGGTCCATTTTGTTGGTGGTGCAGAAATTGAGCCCTCTGCTGAGGACTTCGATGAGACAGCAATACTATGCCACCTACATGCACACCAAGAACAGGAAGCTTGAGAAACTTGGCATCACCACCAGCAGCATCAAGCTTCTCCCGGTACAACAGTCGAACAACAATACAGGGAAATCCATTGTCAACTTGTCAGGACTGCACCCTTCAACCAGACGAAATCGAAGTCCTCAGCAGAGGCTCAATTCTGCACCACCACCAAAATGGACCCCATCAGTCTCGCGGCAGATACGAGGAATCATCAGGCGAATGAGGCTCGGGAATTCTTCACAGGACCCCAAGAGGCCGACAGCGAACCCAGGGACACGACCAATGAACCGGAACAGCAGACCGCGAGATCTGCAGTGCAGCAACCGAAAAGGAAAGAGTCAATTGGACCCCTCGGAAGGCCGCTGCCCTAGACTCGACATGTATGCTCAAGCCGTCAGAAGTCGTGTCAATGCCAGATTCATCACTCGCAATCACAAGGCAGCCTCAAACGTCACCCAAGCACAACGCAACGCCATCCGCACTCTCAAGACCAACCGCAACATCGTCATCAAACCAGCAGACAAAGGAGGGGCCACCGTCATACTGAACAGAACAGACTACTGCAAAGAAGTATACCGACAACTCGACAACCAGGAACACTACAGGCAGTTACCCGCAGATCCAACCAAGGAACACATCCGCCAACTCAGCAGACTGATCAAGACCTTAGATCCAGACCTTCAGAACACCCTACGTGCTCTCATCCCACGTAATCCCCGCATTGGAGATCTCTACTGCCTCCCGAAAATACACAAGGCCAACACACCAGGCCGTCCTATCGTTTCAGGCAATGGGACCCTGTGTGAGAACCTCTCTGGCCACATCGAGGGCATCTTGAAACCCATCGTACAAGGTACACCCAGCTTCTGTCGCGACACGACGGACTTCCTACAGAAACTCAGCACCCATGGACCAGTTGAACCAGGAACATTCCTCGTCACAATGGATGTCTCGGCACTCTACACCAGCATCCCCCATGACGACGGCATTGCTGCAACAGCCTCAGTCCTCAACACCGACAAACTGCCAATCTCCAGAAACAGCAATTCTGCAACTCATCCGTTTCATTCTAGACCACAACGTCTTCACCTCGACAACAAATTCTTCATCCAGACGCACGGAACAGCCATGGGGACCAAATTTGCACCTCAATATGCCAACATCTTCATGCACAAGTTTGAACAGGACTTCCTCACCACACAGGACTTTCAACCGATGCTATACACCAGATACATCGATGACATTTTTTTCCTATGGACCCACGGCGAGACATCACTGAAACGACTACACGATGACATCAATAAGTTCCATCCCACCATCAAACTCACCATGGACTATTCTCCAAATTCAGTTCCATTCTTGGACACACTCGTCTCCATCAAGGACGGTCACCTCAGCACCTCGCTTTACCGCAAGCCCACAGATAATCTCACGATGCTCCACTTCTCCAGCTTTCACCCGAAACACATTAAAGAAGCCATCCCCTATGGACAAGCCCTCCGTATACACAGGATCTGCTCAGACAAGGAGGAGCGCAACAGACACCTACAGATGCTGAAAGATGCCCTCAGTACGAACGGGATATGGCGCTCGACTCATTGATCGACAGTTCCACCGCGCCACAGCAAAAAAACCGCACCGACCTCCTCAGAAGACAAACACGGGACACCACTGACAGAGTACCCTTCGTCGTCCAGTACTTTCCTGGGGCGGAGAAACTACGACATCTTCTTCGCAGCCTCCAACACATCATCAGCGAGGATGGACATCTTGCCAAGGTCATCCCCACACCCCCACTACTGGCCTTCAAACAACCGCGCAACCTCAAACAAACCATTGTTTGCAGCAATTACCCAGCCTTCAGAACAGCAACCACAACACCACAAACCCTGCCAGGGTAATCTCTGCAAGACATGCCAGATCATCGACATGGACACCACCATTACACGTGGAAACACCACCCACCAGGTACGCGGCGCATACTCGTGCGACTCGACCAATGTAGTCTACCTCATACGCTGCAGGAAAGGATGTCCCGAAGCGTGGTACATTGGCGAGACCATGCAGACACTGCGACAACGAATAAACGGGCATCGTGCGACTATCAACAGGCAGGACTGTTCCCTTCCAGTTGGGGAACACTTCAGCAGTCAAGGACATTCAGCCTCTGATCTCCGGGTCAGCATTCTACAAGGAGGCCTTCAGGAGACGCGACAACGCAAAATTGCTGAGCAAAAACTTATAGCTAAGTTCCGCACGCATCAATGCGGACTCAACCGGGATCTGGGATTCATGTCGCATTACATTCGGCCCCCACCAACAAGCCGGACTTGCAGAGGCCTACCGACTGAACTGGCTTGGGACAATTCACACCTCTTTAACCTGGAGTTACCTCTCTCTCTGCATCTTTGATGATTTGATTGCCTGCAGGTGCTCGCATTCCGGGGCATCTCTGACTGTGTCTATATAAACATTTCTGGAACAAGCCTTTCCATTCACCTGAAGAAGGAGCCGTGCTCCGAAAGCTCGTGTTTGAAACAAACCTGTGGACTTTAACCTGGTGTTGTAAGACTTCTTACTGTCATCAGTTTCGACAGTTTAGTCTTCGGAAATGCCCTTTCTTTTCCCAGTAACTGAAGCATTCATTCATCTGAATTTCCGCTTTAATACCAGAACATATTCAAAATCTGATTGATTTCTGTCGGACTCTAATCCAGGCACCATGTATTCCCCATGTTGGTGACTGGTGAATGGTGAGTCGATGTTCTAATGTTCACCGTGTGCAATCTTCACTCTCAGATATTGAATACAATTTGTGTTAATTCCAGGAAGAAATGGTGAAGACTCAGTGGCCCAGGATCGATCTGAGTTAACGGGTTCCGGAAGGACAGAGCATTAACCTGGACTGTAGATATTCCACAGTTGTTTTTCTGGTACATTCAGTATCCGGAAGACCTCCGAGGAATGTAATGAGAATCTATAGTTAGGGGCAGTTCAGATAACTCTCCAGATGTCCCAGCCAGGTTTTCTGCTGCTTTACTCAAAGAAAACCAAACGGTACCTTTAAATATCGCCGTGGCTGATCTCTCCGACAGTGCGGGTATTTCTGCGCCATGGAGCCCACACTGCTGCAGAGATATAACGGGTCCCGTACAAACACTCACACTGGAGTTCCAGTCATTTCTCGGCAGAGGGGCGCTCTCACATTGATAGACAGACACAACTACTCAGTCTGTGAGGGTCACAGTGTCATTACCAAACCATCAAAAACAAACACAACACTCACTGAGAACAAGCGATCAGAACTGAATAATTATATTCGTTAGTTTATAACTTGCATTTCTACTAGAATGAATTTCACAACTTAATTTCCGGTTCGTTAACTCACATTTAGTCTTTTATGATCTTTACATTGCTGTCTGAATTATTGTGTGAACGTTTCTCCATCTCCGTTCCGCTCTTCTAGATCCCTTTGATCAAAGCCGGGACACAAGGTCTATATGACGGAATTATTTTCATAGATTTCACAGATGTTACAGTGCAGAAGGAGGCCATTCGGCCGGTCGAGTCTGCACTGGCTCTTGGAAAGGGCACCCTGCAGAAGGTCCACACCTCCAACCTGTCCCCACAACCCAGTAACCCCACCCAACACTAAGTAACCCCACCCAACCCTAAGTTGGACACTAGGGGCAATTTAGCATGGCCAATCCACTTGCACATCTTTGGACTGTGGAGGAAACCGGAGCACCAGGAGTAAAATCCAGGCAAACACGGGGAGAATGTGCAGACTCCGCACAGACAGTGGCCCAAGTCGGGAATTGAACCTGGGAGCCTGAAGCTGTGAAGCAATTGTGCTAACCATAATGATACCCTGCTGCTCCGTGTACGATCTTCACTCCCACATATTGAATACGTTTTATGTTTTGTTCCAGGAACAAATGGTGAAGATTCAGTGCCCCATGATCGATCTGCGATAACGGTTCTGGAAGGACAGAGCATTAACCTGGACTGTAGATACTCGACAGATGTTTTTGATACTCTGTTCTGGCACAATCAGTATCCCGGAAGACCTCCGAGGAATTTTATTGGTTGACAGGCAGTTTGTAGGAAATGAGCAAATTTACACAAAGCAGTGATTGCACAGTTTATAACAAACCCCAAGAACAGAGACCCCCCCCCCCCCCCCCCCCCAATGATTATTCTCCTTTCCAGTGTCTATTTAATGTTTTCTGACACAACTGTGTTTCCGTCCTACAATAACCAGACCAGCAAACCCATTCCTGACTCCCGTCTGGATCTATGCAGCGATTCTTCTTCGAAGGCACTGACTGTATCCCAGCTTGGATTGTTCCCATTCACTGACAGACAGTTCGCCACCTACAGGTGTTAAACCACCTTTGGAGACGCAAGAAAGTGAAGTAAGAAAAACCTGCGAAAGACAGTCGATTCTTAATGGTGCGGAATAGAAGTTGTTACTTCGAATTCCATTTTTACAGATCGACAGCGGTCAGCCAGTGTCTGGATTGTTTGGGGCTGGTGCAGGCGGGCATTTCGGAAGGTAATTGTGGAACAAACACATTTCATCGCATTTGAAATCATGGTTTCAATCGGAATTGTAAACACATGATTATTTCCTGTTGAACATATATTTCTGATCTGAGTGACGGAAATTCTGTTTCTCGGCTACTGTCCTCAGATGTTAAGACAGAAGTTGCTATTTTTAGTTTAACCTTTGATGCTGCCTTCTTGAACCGCTGCTGTCAGGGAGGGAGTTCCAGGATTTCACCTCTGCTGCGTTACTCATGTCAGCAGACGAGCAGTGAGGCTAAATAACAAAACAGCAACAGCACCGCTCAGGCAGCTAAACTCTATCTATCTCTGGGTGGAGAAAGTGGCCATGAAGAGTTGATCAGAAGCAGGACTCACAGACTGAGTATACCATGGACAGAGTCCCACTCCCGTACATTGCACTGTGTCTTCGAGCCACCAGTCTGTTGCCGTTTCGACAGAAACTCGAGCAGATTCAGCCACATTGACCAGCGATGTCAGCCGCTCAAACCCACACCGGGAGGAAGCCACATTAACTTCGAATCAAGCTGTCAGCCACTTGTTTCCAACAACGGCAGTAAAAATACACTGCAGAATCCGATCCCACCGTCAGATCCGTCATCAAACCAGTCTCCAGGTTAACCCATCCTTTCTGTATCTGATCAGCTATTAATTCTCTGAAACTCAGGGCTGGGTGTTCAGATCAGCTCCGGCAAATATGTTTCTGACCCTTCAACCAGTCCCACTGACGTCACTCAGTTTACAGACCTACGTCACTAAATATGCAGGGCAACTTCACACGTGTTCTCAGTCTGACCCCCACATAGGCGGTGCTCTGCGCATGCGCATTCTCCTACCCACACTCCACCAATGCTGAAGCTCCTTCACAGCTTCACTTTGTGATCAGAGACCCAGTCCCAGAGACCTGGTTCGGGCGGGCACGGTGCAGTTGATGTTGGACTCAGTTTGATATACAACAGCACTGCCTTCTCAGCATTGTCTCTCGTCCTGAAAACTACGGAGAGCTACTTAACTCAGATCGATAGGATCCAACATGAAGCTGAGCTTCACTTCAGTGATTATCTCCTGAATTTCTTACTCTTCTCTCCGTGTGAGTGTAATCACCGTATCTGGCAGGAATATGTCACAATCAGATATGTCATGTTGTAGTAACATTTAGCATGCTTTATTGTGTATTTTGTTACGCCATTTTGTATTTGATTTTGCTATAGTATATTCTCGTGGTCTGTGCGATATTACATTTATCATGTTATTTTACATCTACATTTTTCTCAGATGCCGCTGGCAGTGGCGAGGTATCACAGTCTCCTCAGTCAGTGGTTGTTACCGAGGGAAACATTGCATCCTTGGCCTGTTCCACCACATTAGCAGTAAACATCCTACAATGGTACAGGACAATACCCGGACCAAACCGTGCAGCATCTGGCGAGCGGTACCAGCGATCAGGGGAGGATCACAGCTCGGTTCATTTTTTCAGAGAAACAAAGCGTTCTGAATATTAGTGACGTTCGACTGACAGACACCGCCACCTATCTCTGTGCAGTGGAGGCACAGTGAACTGAAAACCATTCAGCGCCGTACAAAACCTGCCGTGGTGATTCAGAAAGTGTGTCGCCTGTGCAGTCATCAGAGAGCAGGCATTTTAGTAACACTCTTCCGTGGATACGTCCCAATGAGTGAGGCCTGTTCGTGATTTGAATTTCCTGTTCAATATCAGAAAAGAAGGTCCAGAATCCATTTAAATTCAGTTTATGTTCTGTAGAAGTCACAACCAGAGAGCACGGGTTCGATGGTGCTTTAAGATAATAATCATTGTGCCGTTCGGTGAGTTCATATTCAAAGGCCGTTGTCTATTTCTTGTGTCAAATCAAATTCCTTACTTAGACACATTTTACGTTTTGTTACAGGAATGTGTGATGCACAATGAGTCTCCCAGGATCCGGCCGAATTGAAGGCACTGGAAAGACAGTCAGGAATGTTCAGCTGTAATCGCTCCACGTGCGAGAGCTTTCTCTGCCGATGTAGGCAGGTCAGTATTCTGTATAAACTGCGAGATATTTACTGAGGAGGTTTTCGGCGGCGATATTGAGCTACGTCGCAACATTTCTCAGATCGATTGATTTGAACAAGGACCAATAAAATAATGCAACTGTTTGATAAACAACCTGCTAATGTTTGTTTGTCCGTGGGCCTGGGATGAAATTTTCCCGGTTGATCAAGGCGCTAAGAAGACGACACAAAGACTCGCAGAGGATTTTTGTGCGAGTTCTTGGTTATTATGTGAAGCTGCGCCTCAATGCATAGTAAGAGTCCTCCACACACAGCGTGTTTATATTATGAGCAACAGCCAGATATTGCCCTCAGACTCCATCTTTTTACAGTCCTATTACTTCATTAATAATCCAGTTTGGAGACTGTGCCGGTCTCTGTCCATACCAGTGGATGCCCGTTATTACCCGGGTTGTATATCCTCAATATAACGTCACCAAGGCACCTTCAAACACAGCTACTGTCACCGGAGACTGTCACTGGATCCGCAAATAGTCCGCCTGTAAATGTAGAGGCTCAAAAGAGCAGAAGGATAAACAGGATGGAGGTAAACCTTCATTAACTGTATGAATTTGTGTAAATTCCCATCAATCTGTTAAACTGTATTGATGAGGAAAATCCATTACTTAATGTGCAAGAACCCCCGCCAGTAATATTAAAAACATGTCTGACTGAATCTCTCAGTGAATATGACTGGAATGATCCAGAGATTGAGAAGGAGAGAGGGATCCCGGCTCTGTTCAGTTCATTGCTCCACCCACACACAGCAGGGGGCCAGGCCCATTGTGACAGCACTGAGGAGACTGGTTTTGGTCTCATGTGACTTTCTAATTATCATGGTTGGGCTTTGCGCCTTCTGCTGGTGGATTCTGTTCAATCCGGTTCAGAATGGGGGTTACTGAATGGACTTAAGGTTTATTGATTTTTATGTCAAAACGGAATCTAAATCTGGAATCTACTCATTAATTTCTTCTCTGGCGCTATCTGCCTTAAGGAAGATCCAATCCATTGCACTGTCACTGGGAGGCAGTTCGCAACCACCCCAGAGCTGGAACAGGAACCACACCGTTCTGGCATTTCAATTCCCTGAGCCAGACAACATGAAATTCGGCGGTGTGCTAAATAGCGAGGAGGAATGGTTTAGATTGCAGGATGATTTAGACGGACGGGCCAGATAGGCAGAACGGTGGCAAATGGAATTTAACCCTGAAAAGGGTTGGATTATGCTTTTGGGAGGATGAACAATGCAAGAAAATGCACAATAAACGCCAGGAAGTCAAGAAGTATAGAAGCAAGGGGGACCATGGTGTTCAGGCCCATAGATCCCCGCAGACACAGGACAAGTAGATAACGTGGTGAAGAAGATATGAGGGATACTTGCCTTTATTAGCCGAGGCATGGAATATAAGAGCAGGGAGGTTATTATGGGGATGTGTAAAACGCTGGTTAGCCCGCACACTATGGGAAAGATGTGATGCACCAGAGAGGGTGCAGAGGAGATTAATCAGGAAGGTTTCTGGGAAGGAGTTTCTCAGCTATGAAGAGAGGCTGGATAGGCTGGGATTATTGTCATTAATTGTCAAACGTTGTCAGGTAAGGCTGATCGAGGTTTACAAAATTATGCGGAAAATAGATAGGAAGAAACCGTTCCCATTAGTGGAGGGGTCAACAACCAGAGGGAATACATTTCAGGTAAGGGGAGGAGATTTAGAGGGCATTTGAGCGTTGTGAGAACCTGGAACACACTGTCTGTGAGGGTGATCGAGGCGGGAACACTCACAACACTTAAGAAGCGTTTGGAAGAGCACTTGAAACGCCATTGCATACAAGGCTACGGGTCAAGTGCTGGAAAATTGGTTTAGACGAGACAGGTACTTGATGGTCGGGGCAAACGCGATGGGCCAAAGGTCCTCTTCTTCGCTGTAAAACTCAGCGACTAAGGAGCCTGAGGCAGAGAAGCTGCCGATGGCGCCATAAGGCCGCTTCTCCTTCGGTCAAGGAAGGTAAAGGGGAGATTGAATTAGTTGCTGAAATGTAAAGATCGCACTGAGCTGTTTCCACGAGCAGATCCTTGGATACAGAAGGATTGAGGAGAAATAAAGCCCAGAAAAATTCTGTTCATATCTACACTGCGATTTGTTAAACTATAAAAGGCGGAGTCTAAATAAGGCGGCAGAAGATTCAACAATAACTTTAAGAAGGGAATTTCACACAAATGTAAAGGCAATTACGGGATATATAGAAAATGCAGTTTTTGAAAGAAGAATACGAAAACTCTTTCAAAGTGTCTCGGGAATTGAGATTGTGTGGACTCGAAGATTCTAGATTCTAGTCCGTCCATGTCCCTCCCGATCTATTTCTTCTCAGTGCCTTGCACAGTGAGCAGGTGCATGATGGTCACGGTGTAGGGAAGATTGAACCGTCGCTATTTCGCTCCATCAGTTCCGAATGCAGCTGAGAGTCACCGCACACTTCACTCAATATTCAGACTGCGGTATCCCCGCCCACAGCTTCCGTTTGCTGCTCTCGCTCTAGCACCATAGTGTTATTGGAGAGATTGCTGCTGCTGGTTCATTCCTCTCATTGGTCGGATCAGCAGTGCAGTGTGACGGGGATCTGTATTTCTGTCTCTGACAGAGGATGTCTCTCATTGCAGAATCACAAACTCTAGAAGGATCATGAGGAACCATCTCGCTTCGCTCGCTCATCATTATCCCACTTTTCAGTAAGTATTTCCTTCCCAGTAAAACCCCATTCTCTTCCTGACTGCAGTAACCCAGGTGTTGGTAAAATGACAGAGATTATTTTGCTGATGATTGTATTCCTTAATGTGATGCTGACTCTGATTGTCTTTATCGCTGTTACCTCTGTTAGAATGGAGCCACCAAGATACCGTGGAACAAAAGGAACCTGAAATAACGCTTGAAGAGGAAAGGAATGTCACATTAACCTGCACCTTGAAAACAAGCGACCCTAACCTCTATGTGTACTGGTACAGACAGCAGCCCAGGAAAGCTCCAATGTACATGCTTCAATTTATTGGACTGACTGTGCAAAGGAACATTGACCTTGATATTCGGTTTTCCTCTACGGTTGATAAAATAACAAGACTACCGAGCTAACGATCAGTAACACAATGATCTCAGACAGCGCCGTGTATTTCTGTGCTCTGAAGCCCACACTGCTACAGAGACATGGTGAACCCCGTACAAAAACCCCACACTGGCAGTTCCAGCTACAGCTCAGCAGGGGGAGCCCCCCCCCATATTGTTCACTTTCCATAGTGAGTGTATCAACAATTGTAACAGAACACAATTCCCAAAAACATAAATAGTGAGACCCACCTGCACAGTTATACCAGTTTATGATTACAACTCGCATTCATAACAGATATTGTATTGATGAATCTATCTGCGATACCTTAACTCCTGCTTCGTGTTCGTATCCTGGTGCACAGACTCACTCACTCAGTAAACTATACGACTCCCTCACTCAGTAACATATCAGGTCTCACTGAGTGACAATACATGCAGCAACTTAAATCACTTTCGAGGGTTTTCACACAATAACATCTCCCAAGGGGTGTCACAGGAACTATGAACATATTCGGTCATATGATCACAAGTTTGGTCAAAGAGTTTGGTTATAAGGAGAAATTCAAAGGAACAATGACTGTCCTTCCTATGAGGGACATAGATGGGAAGAAACTTTTCACCTTAGTAGATAACCAATAGGCATAGATTAAAGATAAGGAGTTGGAGATTTCGAGGGGATTTGAGGAAAAACGTTGTCATCCAGCCGGTGGTGGGAATCTGGAACTAACTGCCTTCACCTCCGACTTATAAACTCCACCATCGCTGGCCGTGCCTTAAGCTGCCTCGACACAAAGCTCTGAAATTTCCTCGCTAGACGTTTTCACCTTTCCACTTAGAGTCATAGAGCCATATGGCTTTACAGCTCAGAAAGAGGCCCTCCGGCCCAGTGTGCATGCGCTGGCCATCAAGCACATTTGTATCCTAATTCAATTAACCAGCAGTTGGCCCATAGCCTTGTATGCTGTGGCGTTTGAAGTGTTTATTGAAATGCTTCTTAAATGTTATGAGCCTTCCCGCCTCTACCACTCCTTCACGCAGTGAGTTCCAAATTCCCATCACCCTCTGGGTAAAATTGTTTCCTCAAATCTCCACTAAATCCTGCCCCTTAACTTAAATCTCTGCACCCTGGTTATTGACCCATCTACTAAGTTCCCTCCTATCTACCCTATCTATGCCCCTCATCATTTTCTTACATAAATATCAACATTAAGGAAGACGGTGTCTAAAAAGCTGCAATTTAGATTTTTGAGACACATTTGTGGCTCTGTATGTATTTCGGTAAATCCTTAATCAACTCAACATCCGAATTCTCAGCTTTGACAAAGAGTCACTCAGACTCGAAACGTTAGCTCCCTTCTCCCTCCACAGAAGCTGCCAGACCTGCTGGGATTGTCCAGGTTTTCAGATTCCAGCAATAATCTGCTTTTATTTACATTATCGATCGGCAAGTCGATTTGTATTCAAGCCTAAACCCGGCATCATCTGCTCCCCATGTTACGGACTGATAATGCTAGCCGTGTTGTGAGGTGAATCTCTGCTATTGTACATTTCATGTGTTAAGTATCGCAGGAATTTTTTTTTTTGGGTCATCGCGAATCGCTCTTGAGGGGGAAGTTAAGAGTCAACCCCATATCATTACTCTCGGTGTCTGCATTTCTAGTCCAGTGACAATACCACATTGCCACCGCCTCCCCCTGATCCATTCTGCATTTCGTTACATACCGGGTGTTGAGGAGTCGGTGTCCCTGGGCTCAGCTGAGTTAAGGCTTCTGGAAGAACAGTCCGTACTTTTCGGCTATACTAACTCCACATGTGAGATCTTCCCTCTGCTGCGTGGTGGATATTCCGGGGTTAAAGGTACTGTAAATATCGCAGCATGATAAGGCACAACATTCTCCAAACGGCTCCTTTGTTGATCGGCACAAGGGCGAAAGCATTAAAAAAACCTGGTAAATACACCTGACAGAGTTCGAACAGCGGGGATCAAATTCTTTGCGCATAATGAAACTTAGTAGAGCTGTACAGACTCGCTGAAGTTTCTGTACGGTGCTCGAGCTGCTATCTACGCTGTGCCTCACTGCACAGTAATAGACCGCCCCGTCCCCCACACTGAGGCCGCTTATACTGAGGGAACCGTTCTGTTTAGACTTGTCAGCAACCGCCAGATGTCGTCCTGAAACTGTTTCTTTCTTCAATGCTAGGTTGTTAGTGATGATCCATCTCGGTTGTTGTGCCGGTTTCTGCTGATACCATTGCATGAAGTCCATACTTTTGTCTGTATATTCACAATTAAACTGCACCGAATCCCCTTCCGATGCGGTTAGTATCACCGGTGACTGAGTTACTGGATCTGTGCATATTCCGCCTGTGAAGGTAGAGGAATTAAATATCAACTGATGAAAACTTGCCAGTATCTGAGAGTTTGTGAAACCTCCCAACTGCGCATCATATCGATATTTTCGAGTGCAATTATATTGCCATCGATCTGTATAAATATGCTAATCTGCCTCGATGGTTACTATCCAGGACTTACCGTGCCACAGCGCCGCCAGTATTATCAGAAACATGTCAGACTGAATCTCTCTCAGAGATTGTGAAGGAGAGAGGGAGCCCGGGCTCTGCTCAGCTCATTGAAGGTGCGGAGGGTTGGAGGGGAGCAGGAGTCTATTGTGACCTCACTGGTCTCCCAGCCATACAGGAGAGAGGGAGCCCGGGCTCTGCTCAACTCATTGAGGAGGCAGAGGCGTTAGAGTGCAGGGGGGGGGGGGGGCTACTGTGACCTCACTGGTCCCCCAGCCAAACAGGCTTCAAAGAAAACATCACGTGGGTTTATGACGCCCGTGCTTGAATTCGGCGCCCTCTGCTGGCAAATTCTGTTAAATCGAATTTTTCTATTGAGTGGGTTCAGGGTTTGCTGCAAAACATACCAAGATTCGAATGCAACCCAGCAATCTAAATTGGAGCTGTTTAGATACTGTCTTTGTTACTGTTAATGTTTATGCCTGAAAACTATGCTAAATCTCCGGAAA
Organism: Scyliorhinus canicula; assembly: GCF_902713615.1. Taxonomy (NCBI): domain Eukaryota; kingdom Metazoa; phylum Chordata; class Chondrichthyes; order Carcharhiniformes; family Scyliorhinidae; genus Scyliorhinus; species Scyliorhinus canicula. Next base: position 31,226 of record NW_024055731.1, read on the forward strand.
CCATTGCTGGAATCTTCTGTCTCAATCCAGGGTATGTCAAATATTCAAAGGACAAGACGACCGAGCTAACGATCAGGAGCACAATGATTTCCCACAGCGCCGTGTACGTATGTGGGCGGCACGGTAGCACAGTGATTAGCACAATGGATTCACAGCTTCAGGGTCCCAGGTTCTATTCCCGGCTGGGTCACTGTCTGTGCGGAGCCTGCACCTTCTCCCCTGTCTGCGTCGGTTTCTTCCGGGTGCTCTGGTTTCCCCCAGAATTCAAAGATGTGCAGGTTATGTGCATTAGCCATGCTAAATGCCCTCAAAGGTTGTGTTAGGTTGAGGGGATGAGGTGGGATGTGGGCTTGGGTGGGATGCTGTTTCCAGGGGCATTGCGAACTCGATGGGCCGGGTGGCCTGCTTCTGCACTGTAGATTCTATGATTGTACGAAATAGTGGCAGGGAGGTTCAGTTGTATCAGATCCCTTCTCGTTGGAGGGAAGTGTCTTCCCTCTATATTGTTCTCAGTGACTTGAGCAGTGAGCAGGTGCAGGATGATCAACTGTCGCTATTTCCCCTCCCTCACTTGAGACTGCAGCTGCTAACCGCCGCACATTTTGTATCAACTTTGAGTCTACAGTGTCACCGGTCACAGTTTCCGTTTGTTTCTCTCGCTCCAACACCATTGTGATATTCTAGACATTGCTGTCGCTGCTCATTGGTTTGAGCAGCCGTGCATTGGCTCCTGAATCTGTATTTCTGCTCTGACAGGTAATTTCCTGAGAGTAGCAAATTCAGGAATTGTCGCGGGAATCGCCTCTCCTCATCATCTCATCTCTCCTCATCACTTCTCAGTATTTCCCTCACTGCAAATCCCCCATTCTCCCCTCACTGTGTAACCTGATATTACTGTTAAGTAAATAATAATAATGATGATGATGGGGGTGGCCGTTATGCTGGTCAATATGAGGCCGATGCTGAATTTTATTTTTCCCGTTGGTTTCTGTCAGACTGGAGCTACCAGGACCCAGGGGAACAGCGGGGAGGCTGAAATAAGGGTTGAAGAGGACAGTGACGTCACACAACAGTTCACAGTTAATACAATAGATCCTGACCGATACAGTCAGCATCCGGGCATCCTGCACCGTTCATGTTTCATCTGATGGGAGGGAATCCGCGCAGCAGAAAGGGATAGATGATCTTACTATGGCTCACATACAGATAAATAAATCCCTGTACATAAGTATATCTTGTTACCGACCGAGGCACAGCACTGTTGAGCTGTCTGGCCGCATGAAGAGGTAGGATCTACAATGGTGTAGACAGCTCAATGTAGCAGCAGGATCAGGGTACTGACGACCAGAACAGGCTCTGTTAATTTCAGCAGAGCCGGTCAATCCTCTGTTTGCCAGCGATACTCGGGTGAAAGGCAAAGTTAGTAATATTGGATCCCCACACCCCACCCCGTGACAGTGCAGCAAAAATCTGTAAGGGCGCGACAAATACAAGGCTGTGGCGGACCTGGGCGTTCATGATTTAAGAACATAAGAACTAGGAGCAGGAGTAGGCAATCTGGCCCCTCGAGCCTGCTCCGTCATTCAATGAGATCATGGCTGATCTTTTGTGGACTCAGCTCCACTTTCCGGCCCGAACACCATAACCCTTAATCCCTTTATTCTTCAAAAGACTATCTATCTTTACCTTAAAAACATGTAATGAAGGAGCCTCAACTGCTTCACTGGGCAAGGAATTCCATAGATTCACAACCCTTTGGGTGAAGAAGTTCCTCCTAAACGCAGTCCTAAATCTACTTCCCCTTATTTTGAGGCTATGTCCCCTAGTTCTGCTTTCACCCGCCAGTGGAAACAACCTGCCCGCATCTATCCTATCTATTCCCCTCATAATTTTAAATGTTTCTATAAGATTCCCCCCCCCTCATCCTTCTAAATTCCAACGAGTACAGTCCCAGTCTACTCAACCTCGCCTCATAATCCAACCCCTTCAGCTCTGTGATTAACCTAGTGAATCTCCTCTGCACACCCTCCAGTGCCAGTACGTCCTTTCTCAAGTAAGGAGACCAAAACTGAACACAATACTCCAGGTGTGGCCTCACTAACACCTTATACAATTGCAACATAACCTCCCTAGTCTTAAACTCCATCCCTCTAGCAATGAAGGACAAAATTCCATTTGCCTTCTTAATCACCTGTTATTGAACTACTTCTGGTAGTTTTTAGCGCTCACCATGAGCCACCGTGAAGCAAGTCCCGTATCTGAGTGACTCCCTAGCAGCAGGCAATAGGTGTTTTCTAATGAAGCCTAAAGCAGACACCATGGTCCTACATGATAATAATTATGTTGCTCTGTGATGTTCTGTTGAAATTTTTATTCTGAATTTCCTGTGTTAAATACAACAGCAGAGTTTGACTCATTCTCTGTTTTATTCCAGGGCCAGGCTCAGTGCAATTGGGCTCATCTGAGTTAACGGTTCTGGAAGAGCAAGCTACAATTTCTGGCTACATTATTTCCACAGCTGAGAGCTGTTATTAACCCTGCTGGTAGCGCGGTATTTCAAGTTTTAACTTAGCATGTTCATCGCGGCGTGGAAATGTATGTCATGATTTCCCAAATTGCTCCTCCGCTGACCTGTAGAGGAGCAGAGAGACCAATATAACGATTTGACAAATACACCTGGCTGTCTTCGTGAATCCAGAATCAAACAATTTCCGGAGACAGGAGCAGGAAAGCAGTTTTAGTGGAGCTTTAAATACTCGCTGAGGTTTTTGTACGGGGCTCTAGCTGCTCTCTAACGCTGTGCCTCACTGCACAGTAATAGACCGCCCCGTCATCCACACTGAGGGCGCTGATATTGAGGTAACCGTTCTGTTTAGACTTGTCAGCAGCCGCCAGATATCGTCTGAAACCACGTCTTCCTTCAGAACAATACATTGGTAATAATCCAGATTGGTGGCTGTGCCGCTTTCTGCTGATACCATTGCATGTATTCCATACCGGAGTCAGTATATTCGCAATCTAGCCGCACCGAATCCCCTTCTGTCACGGTTTTTGTCATCGGTGACTGAGTTACTGGATTTGTGCTTAGCCCGCCTGCAAAGGGAGAGAAATGAAACATCAATAGTTTAAACATAATTGATCGAAATGTGTTTGTATGTGTGTCAGTTTGTGGAAACTCAACTCTACTCATCATCTGGATATTTCTGATCGTTAATTATATTAAATGTTATTGCAATCTATAACCTGCTAGTCTGGCTCCATGAACATTATCCATTACTTACCCTCCAACAACGCCGCCAGTATTAACAGAAACATGTCTGACTGAACCTGTCTGAGTGAATGGGAATGGAATGAGGCAGAGATTGAGAGGAGAGAGGGAACCCGGGCTCTGTTCAGCTCAATGTTCCACCCACACAAGCCCATTGTGACATCACTCTGGCCGCAACACCAATTGGTTTTGACAATGCCGTCACGGAACTTCATCATCCCCATGTTTGAAGGTGGCGCCCTCTGGTGCCGGATTAGTTTAATTTCTGTTGGAATGCAGCCATTGAATGGATTGAGGGTGTATTGAAATACACAAGAAAACACGAAAATTTCCCAGAAATCTAAACTGGATCTGTTAGGAAGCAGTTTTTACGAATGTTGATGTTTATGTCAGAAATGGATACTAAATGGAAGAAATCTTTGCTGGCCGTTTCTTTCCAAATCCTGTGCACGCCAAATGAGAAGTAGTGTTAGACGTTGGATAAAGTGCGGATGTCAACTATTTAAATATTACCAGGGACGAGAGCCGTTTATGCAAAAGAACGTTGGCTTCATTTACTTGTAACAAAGGAGGTGGAAGGAAGTCGCAAACGTTTTACTGAAAAACATGCATTTTCGATAGCTTGATCGTCTGTAATTGTTCCCATTGGCAGCAGATCCAATGACAAACGATCCCGATTTCACGGCAAAATATGACAGAGAATCATGTATTTATTAATAATATTCCGACTTGTTAACATCTGGAACACGACACGTAAAATTATGAAAGAAGATTGAATGGCAAATTTCAAAAGGGGATTGTCATAATCTGAAAAGAGAAAACAATATGGAAAATGTGGGATGTGAAAAACGATTGGGACAGCATTTTCAAATAGGCACGTGTACGGTAAACCGAATGCTCGTTCCGTTCCCTAATTTTCTATATTTCTGGGCGATTCATGTCAGTCCCCCGCTAATTGTTCTCACTCAGTTGAGCAGTGAGCAGGTGCAGAATGGTCACATGCCTCTAGAGATTCAACAGTCGCTATTTCCGCTCCACTAGTCTCGCCTGCAGCTGATACCAGCCGCATAGTGTGACTAGTTTAGAGTCTGCGGTGTCCCAGGGAGCATTTCCGTTTGCTGCACTCATTCTGAAACGATTGTTCTGTTGGACACATTGCTGCACATGGTCCATTCGTGACATGGAGTAGGTCAGCAATTCAGTGGTCTGGAATCTTGTATTTCTGCTCCACCTGATCACTTCTAATAATAATAATCTTTATTGTCACAAGCCAGGCTGACATGAACACGGCAATGAAGTTACTGTGAAATGCCCCTAGTCGCCACATTCCGGCGCCTGTTCGGGTACACAGAATTCAGAATGTCCAATTCACCGAACAGTACGTCTTTCGGGACTTGTGGGAGGAAACTGGAGCACCCGGAGGAAACTCACACAGACACGGGAGAATGTGCAGACTCCGCACAGACAGTGACCCAAGCCGGGAATCGAACCCGGGCATCTGGGGCTGTGAAGCAACAGTGCTACCCACTGTGCTACCGTGCTCACAATGTACTGAAGAGGGACTAATTCAGGATCCGTCTGGTTCCACTCCTCAACATGATCTTACTTCTCAGAAAATATTTCCCTCACTTTAAAACTCAATTTTTCCCTGACTGATTTTTTTCTCTCAAATATCACTGATTCTACTTGTTTGTCTAATAGTCCTATTTTTCTCAAATCCTTGGAGCACTTCATATTTCATTTCAACTTTTGTAATTTACCACAATTTCCTCTTCAGTTACCTCATGGGACACGACGTGCCTCTTATCCCTCCTATTTGGGCTGTGTGCAGTTAAAATGGCAGCCAGATGCTGGTCTCCTCAGAAACCCCGGAATTAACACACAGTAACATTGGCTTTTTCTCATCACTGCTTCCATGTGATAGACTGACCCCTAAAAGACAATGTACATGCCCTTGTCTTTAAAAAACAATGAAGTCCTGATTCCACACAAGAAACCTGAGATCTTTGTTTTTTTCGAAGCATCACTTGGTCCTCTATACGTGATATGAAACTAAGCATTGAACAAATAGCATCGAGCGTAGTTCAGTTAACCATTCGAACCTTCAGTAAGGTGACCAATGATCAGATTGGGGCTTGAGGTCCAATTTCCTTCCTGACCTTCAAAAACGGGAACTCGTTTGAAAATCAGATGCTTTCTTAGAGATCAAAAGCGACATCGGTTTTTTTCCAATCAGGCACAGTTGAAAATGTTTACCTTGAAAAAGCAGCAATGGCGGGAAGTGAGAAAGTCCCTGAATTCAGTTTCTCGCATAAACCTCAGGAATTGTCGTACTGGTTTGGAACCATTTGCCAATCTTTTTGACAAATTGCTGGATCCAATTAAAAATTATCTGCATAGAGTCATCCCTTATTAATATCTGTGTAATTTGCAATATATGGAAAGCTATCACTTGATTACAATAATGGTCTGTCTACCAATGTTTGTTTTGTGTTTGCATGTCTATGTGTGTGTGTGTGTGTGTTTGTGTGACAGAGTGTATGTTATGTGTGTATGTGTGTGTGTTGGAACTGCGTGCGTGCATGTGTGCATCATTGCCTTCTGTTTAGGCACACTGTTGCTTCACACTGCTAGGGACTCGTGTTCGATTCCCGGCTTGTGTCACTGTCTTTGCGGAGTCTGTGCATTCTCCCCGTGTCTGTCTGGGTTTCCTCCGGTTTCCTCCCACAAGTCCCCAAAGACATGCTGTTAGCTGAATTGGGCATTCTGAATTCTCCCTCAATGCACGTGAAAAGGCGCCGGAGTGTGGCGACTAGGGGATTTTCACAGTAACTTCATTGCAGTGTTAGTGTAAGCCTACTTGTGACACAAATAAAGATTATCATTATGTAGAAATATCTTTAATTTACGAACAGGTTATAAATTCTCCAAACACATATTTACAGTTTTTCATGTAAAATGAACAGAAAACACTTTCCAATACCTGCACCTGTTTCTCTCGACTTTTTAATGATTTAGATATATTTGAAGTCAGACAATTTCTCTCGGCTTTTTAATGATTTAGATTTATTTGAAGTCAGACGATCTCTGGGGTTTTAAAAGTTCAGACCCCCCCCCCTTCCTACGCCATCTCTCAATTTTATCACTGCGGCAATGATTTGTACGAGGTTCCCCCTGGTTCTGTCACTGTGTCTCTCAGTCCGCAGTTATACACCGCGCTGTCAGACAGCCGCAGCTCCCGCATGCTGAAATTCCCCTCACTCCTCGAAGTGTCCAAAGATGCTGAAAATCGACTACCCACACCCACTGCTCTGGAAACATGTCCATAATTAGGAATATAGATCCGGAATGAGGGGGCTTTGTCCCGGTCCCGAGTTACAGCTGTGAATAATATGAAGCAGCAATGATCGAATAGATGTAGATAGTAGTCACCGACTCTCCTTCAAACTGTGTCAATGTAACCGACTCCTGTGAGACTGAATCTGCGCCACTATGACCTGCAGAAATTTAGAAACAAAGGGTATTTAAACAAAATATCATTCTGTTATATCAATGTTATCAAGGTGCCGGCATATATTGCAAATATGGAGAATTAACAGTTAAATGGAAGATTGCCATGCCAGTACACCATGAAAGGGCAGGTTTTGTAACTTGGGCTCTAATCTGTTAAGAGAGCCGCAGCTGTGAGTAATGAGTAAAATATGTTCACCTTCCGGTGGCTTTGAATTTAATGAATTTCCCTGAATTATTTTAAATCAGAATTCAGAAGCTCCGATCTTTCTCTCGATTGGCTGATTCCTGACACTCAACGGGTGACACCCAATCAGATCACTCTTCTTTTATCCTGCAATTCATCCAATCAGCGTAAAGTTCCTTTGTTCGCCAACACATGACGTCAGAGGAATGCACATGGAGCCACTTGGAACTGTTCTCACAACAGCGAATTCGACAGAAGAACAAAAGAGAATAAAATGTGGATTTCGAGTGGGCCATTCGATTCTTCGAACCTACTCCGCCAATAAGGTCGTCGTTAATCAATTTGATATCCACGTCCCTGCGTTGTCCCCAAATTCCTCACTTATCTTCATGTCTGCAAATGTATCGATATCCGTCTTGAAGCAGTTCAGCGACTGATCAACAACTATTGTCTGATGTATCCAATTCGGAGAGCGGCTCGGTCACAATTAAACCGACGAAATAATGGCATTTTACATAGACCTACACATATTCAGCAGCATTAAAAGGGATTGTTCGGGAAAGCTGGTGTTTCGAATGCGCTTTTGGTTATATTAACAGTTCACAATCCAGGTTACAGATCTGATTCAGTGAGAGGAGGTGAGAGTGCCTTGTTGGTTTTTGTACAGACTGACTTGCCTCTGAAGCAGTGTGGGTCTCAGAGCACAGAGATACACGGCAGAGTCAGAGACACGGACCTCGACGATCTTTAACTGAACGGTTTTCTTGTGTTTGCCCAAATCAGCAGAAAAACGGTCTGGGACGTCTGAAGACTTATCCCACTGTCCCTTTCCGTAGATCCTCAGCAAATATCTCGGAGGTTCGTCGGGGTATTGGAGGTACCAGAAGAGAGTTGGCATAACGCTTTTAGTTGTGTAATTACAGTTCAATATTACCGCCTGTCCTTCCAGAACCATTAATTCAGGCGAATCCTGGGAAACTGAATCTTGGCCTCTGGTTCCTGTAACAACATATAGAAGGTGTCAGAAATCTGGGAGTAAATATAACCCATGAAATACAGACTGAGGATTTAAGCTCACGCTCACCGGGCAGCAAGACCTGCAAGACCATTATTATCAGTAAAGCACACAGGGAGCACATGGTTCCTGATTGGTCAGTAAACAGCGACACTGTTTCAAATATGTTGTTGTATCGAGCTTTATGTTGAAGAGTAAACTCAGATCAGAAACAAGTTTCAACTATTGGAAAGATAAGGGACGTTTCTCAGTCCCGCGATTGGTTTTTCTCTCATATATGACGTCAGCTGTGGACCAATTGCTGTCCGTTGAGTATTAAATAGTGTTGGCTCCCACCAATCACATTCCACCCCTTGATGTGTTTGTCTGTCTTTCTCATTGCGTTGCTCTATCTCAAATTATCAATCAGTCTGCCTCTTTCTCGTTTGAACTCACTTTCCTTCGAATTCAATGTCTTTATTTTCCTTAAGGTAGACTTTTCACTCGAAGTAAAATGAAAAGTAATAAAATTCAAAATCAGTTCAGTGAACATAAATTAGTGAATTCCGCCCAACGGATGAACATAATGAATAATTACTGCTGTAATTAATAATAACAATCTTTATTACTGTCACGAGTAGGCTTACATTAACACCACAATGAAGTGACTGTGAATATCCGCAAGTCGCCACACTCCGGCGACTGTTCGGGTACACAGTGGAAGAATTCAGAATGTCCAATTCACTTAACAAGCACGTCTTTCTAGACTTGTGGGAGGAATCCAGAGCACCCGGAGGAAACCCACATAGACACGGGAAGAACGTGCAGGCTCCGCACAGACAGTGACCCAAGCGGTAGTCTAACGTGGGGACTTGGCTCTGTGCAGCAACAGTGCAAACACTGTGCCACCGTGCCGCCCAGTTGAACCGGGAATTATTATTCACCCAACTTCAAACACCGATGCCGTTCCACTGGGCTCACTGCAGTCCTGCTGAAATGCTGATTTCACTCAGTCACTAATTTACGCCGTTAATAATTTCGGACAGAGATGAGGAGATTTTTTTCTATCAGAGGGTTGTGCGACTTTGGAACTCTGTCTTAGAAAGCGGTGGAGGCACTGGGTCATTGAACATTTTCAAGGTGGAGTGAGATGGATTTTTGTGGGGTAAGGGAATTAAACATTAAACAATGTGGAACTCGGTACAAAAACAGATCAGGCGTGAATTTATGAATTGGAGGAAAGGGCACGACTGTCAGAATAGGCAACTTCTGCTTCTATTTCGTATGTACGTTATTCACCTGGGAGGTCTGTAGGTGTGTGCCTCAGGGGGCCAGAAAATTATTCAATTTGAGCCTGGATGAAAATGATCGCCAGATGTCACATTTCTCAGCTCCGGCAATCATTGACCTCAAGGAGACAGAAACGTTAAAAAGAGGCTGTATTGACTTGTTTATTCTTTCTACATTTTCTCTGGGATACAACCCCACGTGTTATCCTGATACTGAAACCTTGATTGTCGACCTGCTCCAGTTTGTATATGAGCCCCGCCGGGCCCTCATCCACTGTGGGTCTCAGCGCGCAGTAATACACGGCGCTGTCTATCATCTTCAAATCTATCAGGGACAAGTGAAAAGTGCTTTGTGTCGGGTTGAGTTTCCCGCTGAATTGTTCAACGCCGGGAGCCGCCTCGTTAAACCCATTACTATCAGCTCTGAGCAGATACTGAGGAGCTCGGTGTGGATACTGGCGACACCAGTACAGATAATATACTGCAGCTGAACTCGATACCGAGTAACTGCAGGGTGTTGCTCAATCGTTCACCCTCTTCTGCTTCAATTCCTTGTTCTGACTGGGACACTGAGTCTTCGTTACTCATTCCTGAAAATAAACAACAAAAATACCGCGGGTTAGAAGGACTAAATGGCAGAGGATATGTATCCGGAGATGAAACTGGAAAAATATGACAATTGGGGAATTTCGATAAAGGTTCAACAGAACGCATCTGTGATCAGGATAATAACCAGAGACAGACAGAGTTTCACCCTCATGGTTCCAGTCTGAATTTCAGAAACAGAGACAGTGGTCACTGAATGTACCAGAGCTGCAATTGTAAAAGTTGAAACAGTCAGAGGGAGGCTGTGACGTCGAATGCGGTCCCCTCTCCGCCCATATTCACGTCTTAAAACAGTCGCTTCCTCTCGAAGGGGATCGTGATCGTTCATAAGTGATCAGAGAGCGCCCTCCCGTGGCCAGCCCACCGCATATTGGAAACTGACACACGGGCACAGGGTAAGACCAACAGGAATAGAGATATACAATAGTACAGATATATGCCCAGAAACTAAAATAACTTCCAACGTGAATCCACATAAAGTTAGAAGTGTTCTGGAGATTTTTGATACATATTAGTCTGAGCAGCTAACGACGAAAATAAGTGACTATGTCCGCCTCTCGTGTTCAGCGGAAGCCTCGTATGCAGCACAGAATCAACACAAACATAGACCCAGTGACAAGTGAACACAACGATAGATGCCGAAACTTATCTATTCACACAGACAAACACTGAAGACAATAAACAAACAGATTATCACAGCCATAGACACAGAAAGTGCAATGCAGTCAGAGACGCTGCCAAAAAACCTTCGACAGAGTAAGCTTTCCGAAATAGAATTCCCTGAGGTTGTGTCGGTGTGGTAATGTCGTGTTAGATATTCATTGCTATTGAACTGTCCATTTCAGCAGTATTAACACCCGGAATGTATTTCCCATTAATCGTAATCATTGTTTTGTAAAAACGACAAGACAGTAGACCCTTTTAATAAAAGCAAATTACTGCGGATGCTGGAATCTGAAGCGAAAGGGAAAATGCTGGAAAATCTCAGCAAGTCTGGCAGCATCTGTAGGGAGAGAAAAGAGCTAACGTTTCGTGTCCGATGACTCTTTGTCAAAGCTGGGAGTATTTAGAAGTGCATGATAAAATAGGACTGAGTCAGCATGGATTCGTCAATGCCTCACAAATCAGTTAGAATTCTTTGAGGAGGTAACGAGGAAGTTAGACATAGGAGAACCAGTGGACGTGATCAATTGGGATTTTCAAAAGTCCTTTGACAATATCATACAAGAGGCTGTTAAATAAGACAAGAGCCCATGGTCTTTAGGGAAAGATACTGGCATGGAGAGAGGACTGGATGACCACAAAAGGTAGAGAGTGTGGACACACGGGTCGTTTTCAAGGAGGGTCTGCGTTAGAACCACAGTCCACAGCTATTCACAGTATACATCAATGAGCTGGAAAAATGAACAGGGCGACATGGTAGCACAGTGGTTAGCACTGTTGCTTCGCAGCGCCAGGGAATCGGGTTTAATTCCGGCCTTGTATGTCTGTGGGCAGTTGCATATTCTCCCTTTGGCTGCGGGGATTTCTTCTGGATGTCCCCATTTCCACTCACAGTCCAAAGATCCGCTGGTTGGGTGGGGTTATGGGTAAACCTCGGTAGGGTGCTCTTTCAGAGGGTCGGTGCAGACTCGCTGGGTCGAATTGCCTCATTTTGCGCTGTAGTGATTCTATGGTTCTACTCAGTGTTAATGGATGACTGTATGTTTTTCAGGAACCTACATTCTGTATGTTTCCGTGACACGAGTGGTTCCGGAGAGGATAAGACAGAATCTGCACCCATTCGAGGGCCTTGGATCGGAAGTCAGGGCCAAATGCTTCAGTGGGGAGCGGGTGGGGGTGGTTCACCCAGATAGCATCACAGACAACTCATTGAAAGCTCGCCGTTGTTTGATGCTGAACGTTACGGAGATTCCTTGCTTCGAAGGAAATCCATCAAACTGTGCTCCCCCCCCCCCCCCCCCCCCCCATCCGAATGTTTCAACGGAGAGGAGGCACAGTATGAACGGCTTGTGTCCCATTGTAGAGCAATGCCGCCAAATTGGGTTTTGTTGCATTTGCATTTCGGAATCTTATGACATTGTTATTTGGTTGTTTTATTTATTTCTGTACCTTTGTCTGTTTGTCCATTCCACTCTCGATACAAGTCTTATCCATTGACCAATCTACTGTTGTTATGGCTTGATCGATTCTCTTCAACGATCTCACTATATCTATATCTATATCACTATCTATCTCAATGCTCCTGTCGAACGTTCAAAATTAGCTCCTCTCCTGTCTCCTTATGTATGTGTGGATATCCTCCGGGTGCTCCGGTTTCCTCCGTCAGTCCAAAGATGTGCAGGTTAGGTGGACAGGTCACGCTACATTGCCGCTTAGAGCCCAGGGAGGTACAATTTAGGTAACTGGATTATGGGGATAGGCCGTGGGAGTGGACCTACGTAGCGTGCTCTTTCGGAGGGGCAGTGCAGATTCGACGGCCCGAATGGCTTCCTTCCGCAGAGTAAGAATTCCATGAAAAACGAGCATAATATTAGCAGCATTAATGTTCATTCTATCTGTCCATCAATACGTCTGTCCATTGTGTTCTCAAAAAATAGCAAAATGTTATCAGCTTTAATATCCATTCCCTCTAATCAACCATCCATCTGTCTACACAAACATCAAATAGGTTAGCTGCCTTCATCTTAATTCTTCACTCTGCTCTATGGGATAATATAAACTCCGGGTGTGATTTCTGGAGATCCAGTCGGGCAGTAACTAACAAAAGCTCAATCTCGCTGAGCATAAATTGTATCTATTCAATCTCCAATGTGAGTTTTTCTGCCCAGCTTTTATCACCAGAAGCAGAAAATTGTTCCAGCTTTGGTATTTCATGCACATTGCGAAACAAATAATGAAATTAACAAAAAGCAATTATTGCGAATGCTGGAACCTGAAACAAAACAGAAAATGCTGGATATTCTCTTCAGGTCTGACAGCCTCTGTGGAGATAAAACAGAGCTAACGTTTGGAGTCTGGATGCCTCTTCATCATGAAGTTAACAATTGTTTTCCATTCATTATGGGTACGCCAAATAATGTAAATATTTTCACATTGAACGGCTGCAGCTCACTGACAGCGCTGTTTATTGCTGTGTGCTGGGGACAACACACTGAGAAAGTCCCCGGAATAACTCGATCCAGTACCGTTTGCTGTGACCGTGATATGGACGGCGTGGGCCTGGGGAGGCACAGTAAGAAGTCTTACAACGCCAGGTTAAAGTCCTGATGTGGAGATGCCGGCGTTGGACTGGGGTGAGCACAGTAAGAAGTCTTACAACACCAGGTTAAAGTCCAACAGGTTTGTTTCAAACACGAGCTTTCGGAGCACGGCTCCTTCTTCAGGTGAATGGAAAGGCTTGTTCCAGAAATGTTTATATAGACACAGTCAGAGATGCCCCGGAATGCGAGCACCTGCAGGCAATCAAATCATCAAAGATGCAGAGAGAGAGGTAACTCCAGGTTAAAGAGGTGTGAATTGTCCCAAGCCAGTTCAGTCGGTAGGTCTCTGCAAGTCCAGGCTTGTTGGTGGGGGCCGAATGTAATGCGACATGAATCCCAGATCCCGGTTGAGTCCGCATTCATGCGTGCGGAACTTAGCTATAAGTTTTTGCTCAGCAATTTTGCGTTGTCGCGTCTCCTGAAGGCCTCCTTGTAGAATGCTGACCCGGAGATCAGAGGCTGAATGTCCTTGACTGCTGAAGTGTTCCCCAACTGGAAGGGAACAGTCCTGCCTGTTGATAGTCGCACGATGCCCGTTTATTCGTTGTCGCAGTGTCTGCATGGTCTCGCCAATGTACCACGCTTCGGGACATCCTTTCCTGCAGCGTATGAGGTAGACTACATTGGTCGAGTCGCACGAGTATGCGCCGCGTACCTGGTGGGTGGTGTTTCCACGTGTAATGGTGGTGTCCATGTCGATGATCTGGCATGTCTTGCAGAGATTACCCTGGCAGGGTTTTGTGGTGTTGTGGTTGCTGTTCTGAAGGCTGGGTAATTTGCTGCAAACAATGGTTTGTTTGAGGTTGCGCGGTTGTTTGAAGGCCAGTAGTGGGGGTGTGGGGATGACCTTGGCAAGATGTCCATCCTCGCTGATGATGTGTTGGAGGCTGCGAAGAAGATGTCGTAGTTTCTCCGCCCCAGGAAAGTACTGGACGACGAAGGGTACTCTGTCAGTGGTGTCCCGTGTTTGTCTTCTGAGGAGGTCGGTGCGGTTTTTTGCTGTGGCGCGGTGGAACTGTCGATCAATGAGTCGAGCGCCATATCCCGTTCGTACGAGGGTTAAAGTCCAACAGGCTTGTGTCCAATCACTCGATTTCGGAGCGCAGGTTCTTCCTCAAATCATTCACCTGAGGAAGAGGTTACGCTCCGAAAGCTAGTTCGATGCAAACCTGTCGGAATTTAACCTGGTTTTCTGTGAGGCCATTCAATGGGAAATGCATGAAAGCCGACCACCAGGTGGCGCATCCCACCGCATTTCACTTTGCAGGAACCAGCATTATTTTAACTGCTGCATTGTCTTTTGGTGGTTTTCTGTGCCCCTTGCCGCTTCTCACACATGGAAATGGATTAAATACTGTCCAGTTGCCTCACTTAGTGGCCGGGTGTTACATAAACAGTGATAGATTGGGAAATAGTGACGTACAAAGGGACCTTGATGTCATTGCACTTCAATCATTGAAAACAAGCATGCAGATGCATTGGGCAAGGGGTCTGTTAGCCTTCTTTGCTAGAGGACTTGAGAACAACAGTAAGGCTCTCCTACTGCAGTTGTACAAGGCATTGGTAATAACACAACTGGAGTATTGTGTGAAGTTTTTGTCTCCTTACCTCAGAATGCAAATATTTGCCATCGGGGAGTGCAACGAAGGTTCATAAGATACATTTCTGGGATGGCAGGGTTATTTGGAAAGATTGACTCGACCAGGCCTGAACTCAATGAAATTTAGAAGAATTAGGGGTTCTCTATGAAACGTATAAAGCTCTTATAGAGTTGGACAGACTGGATGGAGGGATGATGTTTCCTATGGATAAGGAGTCCAGACCAAGGGATCACAGTCTCAGGGTAGACCATTTAGGACTGAGATAAAGAGAAACGTCTTCATGCAGAGGCTGCTGAACCCTGCAACATTCTCCAACACGGGTAGCTGTGGAGGCCAAATCACTGAATATATTTAAGATCAAATCGATTATTTTCTCTACTCTAAAGGGGACAAGAGGTGTGGGGAGAGAGTAAAAGCAGGGTTCGGAGATAGAGAATCAGCCAAGATATTACTGAATGGCGGAACAGGTTCTAAGGGCCGAATATCCTACACCTGCTCCTATTGCCTATATTTCTACGTTTCTGTGTTTCTCATATTCCGATGGAGCACGGCACCTTTTATGTCATGTTAAGCCATTTTTCTATTATTTCTGCACCAGATCTTACTCAAGGACATTGAAAGATGTTGGGGAGTAAACGGTGAAGATAACACATTGAGCAGGGGCAATGTGGAATCAAGATCAGTGTGAAATACGCTGGAGTGGAGCAAGTGTTTAATTTCTTTTCAAGCGAGATAAATAATCAGTCGGGATTTTAAGGTTGATCACCTTCACATCAGGTTTAGGTTTCTTTTTTAGAACAGTACAGCACAGAACAGGCCCTTCAGCCCTCGATGTTGTGCCGAGCAATGATCACCCTACTCAAACTTCCATATCCACCCTATACCCGCAACCCAACAACTTCCCCTTAACCTTACTTTTGAGGACACTACGGGCAATTTAGCATGGCCAATCCACCTAACCCGCACATCTTTGGACTGTGGGAGGAAACCGGAGCACCCGGAGGAAACCCACGCACACACGGGGAGGACGTGCAGACGCCGCACAGACAGTGACCCAGCTGGGAACCGAACCTGGGACCCTGGAGCTGTGAATCATTGATGCTAACCACTATGCTACCATGCTGCCCCAGGTTGTTAGGTCAATTCACTTGCACAAATCATCACCTTTCAAAGTACATCAGTGGAAATGGCTTCTTGATAAATTAAGCCAGCAATGATTTCTTAACGGGAAATCTTGTTTAATTAAGTTATTTGAGCTTTCTGATGAGTAGTACAGTGGTTAACATCGGTATTACAGAATCCCAACTTTCGTAGAAACCCTACAGTGCGGAAGGAGGCAGGTTGGCCCATCGAATCTGCACCGACCCTGCAAAGAGCACCGTACCCAGGTCCACTACACCACCCTATGCCCGTAACCTGCATATACCTGGACACTAAGAGAACATCTAGCACGACCAATCCACTCCATCTGCACAGCTTTGGATTGTGGGAAGAAAGCGGAAGAAAACAGGGAGAAAGTATAAACTGCGCACAGACTGACGGCCAAAATCGAAACTGGGTCCTTGGCGCTGTTAGGTTGCAGTGCTAAACACTGTTCCGCCATGCCGTAATAGTGCGGCTGAACTTCCACAGTCATGTCATACCATACTGCACCACTGCCTTGTGAGCAGCAATGGAGATCCGGGGGTGAAATGCACAGAGAGAACGTGCAGACTCCGCACAGACGGTGACCCAATCCGGGAACTGAAACTGTGCTAACCACTGTGCTACCGTGCTGTCCATTGTGTGGTAACTTTGTAATGCTGCAAGCACCAGTCGAAAGCCTCGACTACACAATACCAGGCAATACTCCCGGTGATACTTTACATTAAAATCTTTATGTTTCTTTTATCCATTATTTTCAAAAAAATCAGATGGAGGAGATGACGACACAGCACTCTGGCCCATCTCCTCGTTTAGTAAAACGTGTTCCTGGGGCATCATTGCTGCTTTGACGTTTCCGCCTTCTTGTGAAAACAAAAAGACATCTTCCCTTGGATTTGCGAAGTGATTTAAAATTGCCGGTTCCCGGGGAAGACTGGGGTCTGGTACGATAATAATCACAGAGACCGGATCCAGTGTATCAATAACAGAGACTGCCGGGCCCGGGGTCAGGCGGGGTCTGGTATAATAATAATCATAGAGACCGGCTCCGGTGTATCAATAACAGAGACTGCCGGGCCCGGGGTCAGACTGGGGTCTGGTATAATAATAATCACAGAGACCGGCTCCAGTGTATCAATAACAGAGACTGCCGGGCCCGGGGTCAGACTGGGGTCTTGTATAATAATAATCACAGAGACCGGCTCCAGTGTATCAATAACAGAGACTGCCGGGCCCGGGGTCAGACTGGGGTCTGGTATAATAATAATCACAGAGACCGGCTTCAGTGTATCAACAACAGAGACTGCCGGGCCCGGGGTCAGACTGGGGTCAGGCATAATAATAATCACAGAGACCGGCTCCAGCGTATCAATAACAGAGACTGCCGGACCGGGGTCAGACTGGGGTCAGGTATATTAATAATCACAGAGACCGGCTCCAGCGTATCAATAACAGAGACTGCCGGACCGGGGTCAGACTGGGGTCTGGTATAATAATAATCACAGAGACAGGCTCCAGTGTATCAGTAACAGAGAAAGGTGATAATCTTCGGTGAAGGGAGGCAGGGGATCTCATGAACAGCTGATTTTAAGATGAAGTGCAACTATCAGAAAACAACGATGCTCCGGGCCCCAGCCCGGGCTTCAGTATTATGCTGAGTGACAGGGATGTGTGTGGGAAAAGCGGATTGGAAACTTCATTGAGTGAGGTGCGTGTGATTGACTCCACCTCGGATCTTTATACCCAATGGGAGGACAATTATGGCAGACCTTATAATGGTGCATCTGTCGGGGGAAACAACAACATCTGTTTCTTCTTATTGTTACGAACAGTTCTCCATTTACACAGACACGCGAGAGCCGGTCCCGGCAGCTTATGAACACTACATTTAGAACATAGAACAGTACAGCACAGAACAGGCCCTTCGGCCCTCGTTGTTGTGCCGAGCAATGATCACCCTACTCAACCCCACGTATCCACCCGATACCAATAACACAACAACCCCCCCCCCCCCCCTTAACCTTACTTTTAAGGACACTACGGGCAATTTAGCATGGCCAATCCACCTAACCTGCACATCTTTGGACTGTGAGAGGAAACGGGAGCACCCGGAGGAAACCCACGCACACAGGGGGAGGACGTGCAGACTGCGCACAGACAGTGACCCAGCCGGGAACCGAGCCTGGGACCCTGGAGCTGTGAAGCATTTATGCTAACCACCATGCCACCGTGCTGCCCCTAAATTTAGAATACGCATTTATTTATATTTTTAATTAGTGGGTAATTTAGCGTGGCCAATCCACCGACCCTTCACAGTTTCGGGTGGTGGGGGTGAATCACACGCAATCACGGGGAGAATATGCAACCTCCACACGGACAGTGACCCAGGACCGGGATCGAACTCGGGTGCTCAGAAGTGCAGGCCGCAGTGCTAACCACTAGACCAACGTACCGTCTCAAATTATGGGCACTTAGATTTAAATCATCAGATTATGACACAAAGACTAAAAGCCAACGCCTCATCACAGGAAGAATTAGTGCCTCAAATGTTAACGATAATTGTTCTTTTTCGAAACAAGTGCTATTCACTGTTACTTTGTCCAAAGTAGTGGATTGTAAACAGCAACGAAACTCTGAAAGATTCGTGGCAATTTTCTACACTCACCCAGGCTCTGCCTAAAGACAGGATTAGCACAAGAAGGGACAGAGGTTGATACAGAAAAGGTGCTGGGACAATGATTAGAGATGAACCATCCAACTGGTCCCATTCCCTCTCATCCTTCAGATCTTAATACCTTCAAATATTTATCCATCATTTTCCAACGTTGCTGTTAAATCTGATTCAATCATAATTGCCCCTTGTGTGTTCCAGTTTATAACAACTGGCTGTGTAAAAACAATCCTCCTGTTCAATACAGTAAATATGTGTCCTCTGGTTACAGACCATCCTGCCAGTTGTAATAGTCTCTCTTTAATTACTCTATTCAAACCTTGATAGTTTTGTTTCAGAAGTTTAATTAAACAGACACACATAAAGATGGAGAAAGGTACAGAGAGAGAGAGAGAGTGAAACTGAGCGAAGAAATGAGAAAGAGAGAGGCGGGGTTGAGAGATAAAATCTGAGAAACAGTAAAGACAAATTACACAGGGAGAGGGAGAATGATAAAATAGTGAAATGGAACAAGATATCATTTCCTGGCTTCACAGAACCGGGGAAACTCAGTGACTGATCCACTGACCATCCAGTTATGTCCTGGAATGGAAGCTTTGAACAGATCACAACAGGTTCATTTGTAAATGTCACCGCAAAGTGATCTGTGTGACTTTGCCCTGACTCTGTGGGCAGCGATAAGTCGCATTGACAGATGTTCTCACCAGATTGTGGTCCCTGGATCTATTTTCTGCTCAGAAGTGCGGTTTGGAACCGGCAGCAGAGAAACAGGAAGTTGTGTTACCTGAGAATGAAACAGCAGGCGTCAGTTTCATGTTATCACCGTGAACAGTCTTCCTGCCTGTGAGGGTGAACTCACTCTGACAGCATCAAGAACATCCACACAGATTGCTGCCGGCCTCAGCATTACATTCACCTCCATTACCATTCCCTTGAAACAGTTAGATTATTTGTTTAAAAACACAGTAACCGATCGGGAGATGCACAGATGATCTTCACTGGTCATAATACAAATAATAATCTGGAGACATGAAGGGAAATAAAAGCAACAATCTGTTAACAGAGGTTATACTAATGTAGAAAGTTTGAAGGCACTTGATGCCTGAGAGCGAGAGAGAGACTGGGGGGGGGGGGGGGGGGGGAGAGAGGGGGGGGGGGGGGGAGAGAGAGAGAGGTTAAGTGAATGAGCTGGTGCCTTTCTGGCACAGAATTTTGCTCTGATGACGTTTTGGTGCTTAATTATTTTCAGAAGTGCCTTCAACAAAAAAGATTCAAACACTAGGTGCCATTTAAACACTAGGTTCCAGCATCGGCTGCTGTGTTGTGTCTGAGTGAGTTAAGTCTGAGAGAGAGAAGAGGGTTCAACTGATTTAGATGCAGCCTCAGACAGAGAAAGCGGGGTGAACCGATATGTAAGTAATTTGAAAGATACATTTGCCTTTTCAATGGAATGGACAGCTTGATATTACTGTCTAGATCAGTCAAGACAGTACATTACATATTGGGTGTTGCGTAGGATGTGGAAGGTAATCTCAATAAAATGTCGTCATGTGCTGAAAAATAATTGCAATTATTGGCCACGCCATTTTGCAAACAATGAATAATGATGTGTTCCAGACTAACCGGCCCATATAGACATCCAGGCACACACATATCCACACACAGACACACACACACACACACACACACACATACATACACACACATACATCCACACACACATACACAGTTTCAGACTCTGTCTCTCACAATCACCGGCCACACCAAAAGCAAACAGAAATCCATTCAGCAAAAAGGGTGAAGGACAATTCGGACCATGAATGGAAACAGTGGGTAATTGCCACAGATGAACACAAGTCTGAATTAGTCATATCTAACACAATGGAGTTTATGACTGTGTTGTGCAATGTGACGTTCAATATGGCTCATGTGTTTCTGTTCCTCAGCCTTGTGATGAAGTGAATGTCACAAGATTCGCTCCGACCTTGCAGCAAAATATTACACATCCATTACCAGACCAATCACACAACACCAAATAGTTATTCATTATGCTTTTGTAAGTGAATTAAGGCTGAGAGAGAACAGAGACATTAATTAATCTAGGTGCAGTCTGAAACAAAGAGATGAGAACAGATCGGCAGGTGTTTGAAAGTTGTATTTGCCTTTGCAACCAACGCCCATAACAGCTAATATTTATTGACACGACAAAATGTATTCTTCCAAACAGCACGGTAGCATGGTGGTTAGCATAAATGCTTCACAGCTCCAGGGTCCCAGGTTCGATTCCCGGCTGGGTCACTGTCTGTGCGGAGTCTGCACGTCCTCCCCGTGTGTGCGTGGGTTTCCTCCGGGTGCTCCGGTTTCCTCCCACAGTCCAAAGATGTGCGGGTTAGGTGGATTGGCCATGCTAAATTGCCCGTAGTGTCCTAAAAAGTAAGGATAAGGGAGGGGTTTTTGGGTTACGGGTATAGGGTGGATACGTGGGTTTGAGTAGGGTGATCATGGCTCGGCACAACATCGAGGGCCGAAGGGCCTGTTCTGTGCTGTACTGTTCTATGTTCTAAACACAAGTGAGTTCCACTTTCCACACACAAGTCAGTGGTGCACCGGTATTGTCGCTGGACTAGTAATCCAGAGATCCAGAGTCAAGCTCTGGGGACCCGGGCTCCCACCACGGCAGGTGGTGACATTTGAATCAAGAAAGATCTGGAATTCAGAGATCATAGAATTTACAGTGCAGAAGGAGGCCATTCAGCCCATCGAGTTTGCACCGGCTCCTGGAAAGAGCACCCTACCCAAGGTTAACACTTCCACCCTATCCCAGTAACCCCACCCAACACTAAGGCAATTTTGGACACTAAGGGCAATTTATCATGTCCAATCCACCTAACTTGCATGTCTATGGACTGTGGGAGGAAACCAGAGCACCCGGAGGAAACCCACGCACACACGGATAGGACGTATAGACTCCGCACAGACAGTGACCCAAGCCGGAATCGAACCAGGGACCCTGGAGCTGCGAAGCGATTGTGCTATCCACAATGCTACCGTGCTGCCCACGGTAGCAATTAAAAGTCTAATGATGAGCATGAAACCATTGTCGTGTGTAATCAAAACCCATCTGTTCACTGATGTCCTTCGTAACTAGTCTGACCTACGTATGACTCCAATGACCCCACAGCAATGTCCTTGACTCTGAAATGCCCTCAGGGATGGGTACGATCAGCCAGCGACATCCACATCCCATGAACGAATAAAAAGTATTTAGTATCTTGAAAATAAAATTCCATCCTTCTTTTTCTATCTATCAACCTATCTATCTTAGAACAGTACAGCACAGAACAGGCCCTTCGGCCCTCGATGTTGTGCCGAGCCATGATCACCCTACTCAAACCCACGTATCCACCCTGTACCCATAACCCAACAACCCCCCTTAACCTTACTTTTTAGGACACTACGGGCAATTTAGCATGGCCGATCCACCTAACCCGCACATCTTTGGACTGTGGGAGGAAACCGGAGCACCCGGAGGAAACCCACGCACACAGGGGGAGGACGTGCAGACTCCGCACAGACAGCGACCCAGCCGGGAATCGAACCTGGGACCCTGGAGCTGTGAAGCATTGATGCTAACCACCATGCTACCCTGCTGCCCCTTAATCTATCTGTCTATCTTTTAGACAACCTTTCTTTTTTTTCATTCATTTGCGCGATATGGCGCCACTGATTGGTCAGCAATTATGGCCCATTCCGAGTTGCCATTCAGAAGGTGGTGGTGAACTGCCGCCTTGAATCGCTGCAGTCCCTGATATGCAGTTACACCCATACTGTATTAGCGAGAGAAATCCAGTATTTTCACCCAGCCACAGTGAAGGAACGGCGATATATTTCCAAGTCAAAGTGTTGAGTGACTTGGAGAGGGACCTCCAGGTATTGGTGTTCCAAAGTATCTGCTGGTCTTGTCCTTGTTGATGGTTGTAGCCGTGGGTCTGGTAGGTGCTGAATATGAAACCATCATTAGTTCCAACAGTAAATCTTGTGGATGGCAACAATCAAGCGACTGATTTGTCCTGGATGGTACAAAGTTAAAGAAAATTACAGCACAGGAACAGGCCCTTCAGCCCTCCCAGCCTCCGCCGATCCAGATCCTTTATCTAAACCTGTTGCCTATTTACCAAGGTCTACTTCTCTCTGTTCCCCACCTGTACATATATCTGCCCAGATGCATTTTAAATGATGCTATCGTACCCGCCTCTACCACCTCCGCTGGCAAAGCATTCCAGGCACCCACCACCCTCTGCGTAAAAAACTTTCCATGTACATCTCCCTTAAACTTTTCACCTCTCACCTTGAAATCGTGACCCCTTGTAACTGACACCCCTACTCTTGGAAAAACTTGTTGCTATCCACCCTGTCCATACCTCTCATAATTTTGTAGACCTCATTCAGGTCTCTCCTCAACCTCCATCTTTCCAACGAAAACAATCCTAATCTACTCAACCTTTCTTCATAGCTAGCACCCTCCATACCAGGTAACATCCTGGTGAACCTCCTCTGCACCCTCTCCAAGGCATCCACATCCTTCTGGTAACGTGGCGACCAGAACTGCACACAGTATTCCAAATGTGGCCTAACCAAAGTCCGATACAACTGTAACATGACCTGCTGACTCTTGTACTCAATACCCAATCCGATGAAGGCAAGCATGCTGTATGCCTTCTTGACCACTCTATCAACCTGCGTTGCCACCTTCAGGGTACAATGGACCTGGACTCCCAGATCTCTCTGGACATCAATTTTCCCCAGGACTCTTCCATTGACCATACAGTCTGCTCTTGAGTTAAATCTTCCAAAATGCATCACCTCGCATTTGCCTGGATTGAACTCCATCTGCCATTTCTCTGCCCAACACTCCAATCTATCTATATTTTACTGTATTCTCTGACAGTCCGCCTTGTTATCTGCAAATCCACCAATCTCAGTATCATCTGCAAACTTGCTCATCAGACCACTTATACCTTCGTCCAGATCATTTATATATATCACAAACAACAGTCGTCCGAGCACGGATCCCTGTGGAACACCACTAGTCACCTTTCTCCATTTTGAGACACTCCCTTCCACCACTACTCTCTGTCTCCTGTTGCCCAGCCAGTTCTTTAACCATCTAGCTAGTACACCCTGAACCCCATACGACTTCACTTTTTTCCATCAACCTGCCATGGGAAACTTTATCAATGCTTTACCGATGTCCATGATTGTGGAAAGCTTCTTGAGATTTGTTGGAGCTGCACTCCAGACGAATTGGAGCTTGTATTCCATTACACTTCAGATTTTTGCCGAGCAGGTGATGGACAGGCTTTGGGCAATCGGGATTTGAGTTACTCGCCACAGGATCTCTACCCTTTGAACTGCTCTGGAGGCCACATCATTCGTCTGGCTTGTCCAGTTCAGTTTCCTGTCAATGACAACCCCCAGGATGTTGATTGTGCGGTAATCAATTAAAGTAAATCTGGTGCATTATTCTGTGGGGGAAGACTTCAGCCCTGAATGAAAATCGAGTCTAACAAAATAATATCAGAGAATGGGCTCAACATATATAAATGGAAACTTGCTGCAGTTGAACAACTGCTCCGAAATGGTGACTTCTTAACATGTATAGCAGCATAGGATTCATGCATCCATTAATTAATCCGCACATAATGTAATATTAATAGATATAAGGTCTAATGCAATGATTTAAAAAAGAGTCAATTGCAGTAGAGAGAGGTGTTGCTCAGTGCATTTCTGAATGTGACTGCACCTATTTGTTAAAACAGTAATACAGATCTCGTGCAGTCATAACTGAGAATGGGTGAATGTAGTATGTACAGAAACATGGTCCTTCTTATTCAAATGTTTATCTGTAGATAGAATTATATACACAGATACAATGCTGGGGGAAAGGTAAAACGAAACATGGTCCTGTACAATCATTCCAGAGACAAGACCAAGTATAATAAAACTTGGTACACGGTTAAGTACAGTGATAACTGAATGTATGTATGTAATGTAATACTATGAATGTAATACTATGAAACACAATGTGCAGTAAAATATAAATAAATACATGGTCTAACTACAAGTAAAAACTCAACTAGAGTAAATTGTTCAGGCCACAGAAGCATGATCTGATGTATTAATAACTGGAATAATACCGAAAGATAAAAACACGGAGAGGGTCTAATTTAGAGAGAACTGAGAAAGGACCTATTTTGTTTTAAACAGAGATATGGAGGGGTGCGGTAATAAATGAGATGTAACCCATTGCACGATTAATATTATAAAAAGTCTTACAACACCAGGTTAAAGTCCAACAGGTTTTTTTCAAACCCTAGCTTTCGGAGCACTGCTCCTTCCTCAGGTGAATGTAGAGGTATGTTCCAGAAACATATATGTAGACAATTCAAAGATGCAAGACAATGCTTAGAATGCGAGCATTTGCAGGTAATTAAATTTTTACAGATCTAAAGATAGGGGTAACCCCAGGTTAAAGAGGTGTGAATTGTCTCAAGCCAGGACAGTTGGTAGGATTTTGCAAGCCCAGGGCAGATGGTGGGGGATGAATGCAATGCGACATGAATCCCAGGTCCCGATTGAGGCCCGCACTCATGTGTGCGGAACTTGGCTATAAATTTCTGCTCGGCAATTCTGCGGTATCGCGTGTCCTGTAGGCTGCCTTGGAGAACACTTACCCGGAGATCAGAGGCTGAATGCCCTCGACTGCTGAAGTGTTCCCCGACTGGAAGGGAACATTCCTGCCTGGCGATTGTTGCGCGATGTCCGTTCATTCACTGTTGCAATGTACCACATTACGGGACATCCTTTCCTGCAGCGTATGAGGTGGACAACATTGGCCGAGTTGCACTAGTATGTACCTAGTGGGTGGTGTTCTCACATGTAATGGTGGTATCCATGTCGATGATCTGGCACATCTTGCAGCGATTGCCATGGCAAAGTTGTGTGGTGTTGTGGTCGCTGTTCTGAAGGCTGGGTAGTTTTGCTGCCAACAATGGTTTGTTGAGGTTGCGTGGTTGTTTGAAGGCAAGTAGTGGGGGTGTGGGGATGACCTTGGCAATATGTTCATCTTCATCGATGATGTGTTGAATGCTGAGAAGAAGATGTCGTAGTTTCTCCGCTCAGGGAATGTACTGGACGATGAAGGGTACTCTGTCGGTTGTGCCCCGTGTTTGTCTTCTGAGGAGCTTGGTGCGTTTTCTTGCTGTGGCGCGTTGGAACTGTCGATCGATGAGTCAAGCACATATCTCGTTCGTGTGAGGGCATCACTCAGCGTCTGTAGATGTCTGTTATGCTCCTCCTCGTCTGCGCAGATCCTGGGTATATGGAGGGCTTGTCCATAGGGGATGGATTCTTTACTATATTTAGGGTGGAAGTGGAGAAGTGGAACATTGTGAGGTGACCCGCAACAACGCAGAATCGCTGAGCAGAAACATATAGCCAAGTTCCGCCTACATGAGTGCGGCCTCAACCGGGGCCTGGGATTCATGTCACATTACATTCATCCCCCACCATCTGGCCTGGGTTTGCGAAATCCTAAAAAACTGTCCTGGCGTGAGACAATTCACACCTCTTTAACCTGGGGTTACCCCTATCTCTGGATCTGTAAAGACTTAATTACCTGCAAATGCTCGCATTCGAAGAATTGTCTGGCATCTTTGACTTTGTCGATATATATGTTTCTGGAACATACCTCCTCATTCACCTGAGGAAGGAACAGTGCTCCGAAAGCTAGTGTTTGAAGCAAACCTGTTGGACTTCAACCTTGTATTGTAAAATTTCTTACTGTGCTCACCCCAGTCCAACGCCAGCACCTCCACATCATGATTAATATTGGTATTGTCTCGCACAGTAATAACTAAAGCAGAGAGAATCGCATCATTTATAGGTACAGAAACTGGCATTAAATAAACAGAGCCGGCGGTGTACCGGAATTATTAAAACAAGGATACAAGTGGAGACAGTGCAGTGCAGTAGAAACCGAGAATTTCCTCACACAGTCCAAAGATGCGCAGGTTACATAGGACATAGAACATTACAGTGAAGTACAGGCCCTTCGAACCTCGATGTTGCGCCGACCTGTAAAACCACTCTAAAGCCCATCTACACTATTCCCTTATCGCTCATCTGCCTATCCAATGACCATTTGAATGCGTTTAGTGTTGGCGAGTCCACTACTGTTGCAGGCAGGGCATTCCACGACCTTACTACTCTCTGAGTAAAGAATCTACCTCTGACATCTGTCCTATATCTATTTCCCCTCAATTTAAATCTATGTCCCCTCGTGCTGGACGTCACCATCCGAGGAAAAAGGATCTCAATGTCCACCCTATCTAATCCTCTGATCATCTTGTATGCCTCAATTTAGTCACCTCTTAACCTTGTTCTCTCTAACGAAAACAGCCTCTAGTCCTTCAGCCTTTCCTTGTAAGATCTTCCCTCCATACCAGGAAACATCCTTGTAAATCTCCTCTGTACCATTTCCAATGCTTCCACATCCTTCCTCTAATGTGGCGACCAGAACTGCACGCAATACTCCAAAGCCGGCCGCACCAGAGTTTTGTACAACTGCAACATGACCTCATGGCTCCGAAACTCAATTCCTCTACCAAAAAAAGCTAACACACCATACGCCGTCTTGACAATCGTCTCAACCTGGGTTGCAACTTTAAGGGATCTATGGACATCGACACGGAGATCTCTCTGCTCGTCCACATTGCCAAGAATCTTACCATTCGCCCAGTACTCTGTCTTCCTGTTATTCCTTCCAAAATGAATCAAATCAAGGTTAGGTGGATTGGCGATTCTAAAAGATTTTCCCTGAGTGTACAAAGGTTAAGTGGGGTTATAGGGATAGGATGGAGGAGGGGTCCTCAGTGGGGTGGCGTTTTGGAGGGCCGGTGCAGACTTGATGGGCCGACTGGCCTCCTTGTGCACTGTCGGGATTCTATGATTCTATGATTCTATGATTCTTTGAAAAGACCGGGATTCACAATAACTGGGTCAGGGTTCTAATGTACTGATTACTGTTACAGGGTAAATATTCATAATAACGGAGACAGGGTGTGCAGCAATGATTAATGGAGGGAGTCCAGAATCAGGGACACAGTCTAAGGATATAGATGAGGAGAAATTTATTGACCTAGAGTGGTGAGCCTATGGAATTCTCTACCACACAAAACAGTTGGGGCCAAAGCATTGTATGTTTACTGGAAGGAATTATATATAGCTCTTGTGGCAATAGGGATCATAGGATATGGAGGGAAAGCGAGAACAGTTTACTGAGTTGGATGATCAGCCACGATCAGAATGAATGAAAGAGCAAGTTCAAGGGGTCGAACGGCCTATTCCTTCACCTATTGTCTATGCTTCTATACTTCTATTGTTCTATGTAATGCAAAAAAGCCTAAATTAGATATAATCTGAAACAGGATCTAGTACAGTAATTTCTGATACAGGGTCTAGATTAATATAAACCGAGACAAGGTCGAGTGCAGTGATTTCTGATGGGGGCCGGGGGGCTGTTCAGTAATATGAATTTAGAGAGGGTTCTCGTGTACTAATTGCTGATAGAGCGTCGAGATTAATATAAAGTAAGACAGATTCTAGTGCCGTAATTATTGATGCAGGGTCTAGATTAACGAAAACTGAGATAAGGTCTAATGCAGTGATTACTGACTCAGGGTATACATTCGAACAAAGCGAGACAGGGTCGATTGCAGGGACTGCCCAAGATTGATGTTAATAAATGTAGGGCCGAGTGTGATGTTCACCGTTACACGTTTGAGATTATATACATTAAGACATATGTGTGTTTTTTTCTGAGTGTTAGTGTGTGTGGACATTTTCACACCAAATTCCTGCACAAATAATTCCTTTGTTTTATACACCAATTAATGGGACGGAGTATGGGGAACTTTACTCTCCACATACCCTGCGTTTTTCCTGCTCTGCAAGTATCTGATGGTCCGCCAAAAGGAAGCTTTACTCTGTTCCTCACATGTGCTTTACCTGTCCTTCACATGTTAGATGGCGGATGTTGTGGAGGGGACTTTGCTTTGTGTTGTACCTGTCCTTCGAGTATTTGAGGGGAGATTGTAAAGCGAAGTTTATTCAGTAACTAAATGTTTACTGTTGGGGCCCTGGGAGTGTATAATGGGACAGGTTTTCGGAAGTTTTATTCTTTATTGAAAACTGTGATGTATTTGGCCTGAGAGTGTTTGCTGGTTAAGTGTGTAGGAAGCTTTGCTCTGTATGCAACCCCGTACTGTACCTGACCTGCGTGAATTTGACGGAATAGTTTAGACAAGCAGAGCGTTACTAAAGCTGTCCTTGGAATTCTGATGGGACACGAGGAATGGAAAGGTCTGGGACAACTATCTTAATGTCTGTGTCATATTTGAAAAGTGGGGGAAATTGATGCTCAGGTGATTAAAGGGGCAGCTAGCAGAATGTGTACAACAGTGACTAAAGGACAGAATACAGTGTAGATGTTAACAATTGTTTCAGATTGGGTGGGGTACAGAGTGTTATTCTCCACTGGGTAATATTAGCAGCACTGCTTTTTCTGTTATATATTAATAGACAGGACTCGGGACTCGGGTTCACAGGATATGAATTGAAAAGTTGCATTTGTCTCCCAAATTGACAATGTAGTAAACAGGGAAGAGGATTACATACATAGAGACATAGAAGTTGGGAGCAGGAGGAGGCCTTTTGGCCCTTCGAGCCTGCTCCGCCATCTATCACGATCATGGCTGCTCATCCATCTCAATAGCCTAATCCAGCTTTCTCCCCACAGCCTTTGATCCCATTCTCCCCAAGTGCTATATCTAGCCGCCTCTTGAACATATTCAATGTTTTCGGATTAACTATTTCCTGTGGTAATGAATTCTACAGGCTCACTACTCTTTGGGTGAACGAATAACTCCTCATCTCTGTCCGAAATGAATACTGAATCCTCAGACTATGGCCTGGTTCTGGACACACCCATCATCTGAAACATCTTCCCTGCATCTACACTGTCTAGTCCTGTTAGAATTGTATAAGTCTCTATTAGATCCCCGCTCATTCTTCTGAACTCCAGCGAGAACAATCCTTACGTAGTCATTCTCTCCTCATATGACAGTCCCGCCGTCCCTGGTGTTGTAACAAGGATGTGTCCAGCCTGGCTACAACAGGTCGCTGACTTCTTCATGCACACAGGCAGATAGGTGGCAGATAAAATTCAATGTTGAGAAGTGATGCATTAAAACTAAATTTTTGAGGGGGGGGGGGGTCGTTTGTATCAAAAATTAGAAAACCAATGTTAAAAGAGAAGGTGAGAGTGCAGGTTAATTATCAGGATATTGACCGAGTAAAACGGGCCGAGGGCTCAGGGGAGGTTAGTAAAGTTTACAGAACACGTACTAGAGTAGGGAGTATGGAAAGTGGCAGGTATACAACTTCAGGCACAGCAGAAAAGTGGAGAACGATGAGAAGGGGTGGTCAACGCAGAACTGCGGGTGTTGTACCTGAATGTGCGCAGTATACAGAACAAGGTAAATTAACTCATTGCGCACATTGTAATTGGTTGGTACGATGTTATGGACATCACAGAGACGTGGCTGTGAGGGGATCAGGGCTCGAATCTAAATATCCAAGGATATGTGTCCTATCGAAAGGAAAGGCAGATGGGAAAAGAGGGCGGGGTTGCATTGTGAGTTAATGAAATTAACTCGACAGCAAGAAGCAGTTTAAGGTCAGAAGGCATAGGATCCCTGTGGGCAGAGTTGACGAATCGCAAAGGAAAAAAGACGCTGATGAGAGTTACTTACAGCCCCCTAGCCGTAGTGAGAATGTGGGGCACAAAATAAATCAGGAGATATAGAACAGTACAGCACAGAACAGGCCCTTCGGCCCTCGATGTTGTGCTGAGCAATGATCACCCAACTCAAACCCACGTATCCACCCTATACCCAACAACCCCCCCCCCCTTTAACCTTACATTTTTTTAGGACACTACGGGCAATTTAGCATAGCCAATCCACCTAACCCGCACATCTTTTGGACTGTTGGAGGAAACCGGAGCACCTGGAGGAAACCCACGCACACACGGGGAGGACGTGCAGACTGCGCACAGACAGTGACCCAGCCGGGAATCGAACCTGGGACCCTGGAGCTGTGAAGCATTTATGCTAACCACCATGCTACCGTGCTGCCCCAAACGCATATAAGAGAGGCAATATTACAATAATCATGGGGGACTTCAATATTCAGGAGGGCAGGAAACGTCAGGTTGGTAGCAGATTCCAAGAAATGGAATTTGTGGAATTTCGATGTGAAGTTTTTTGGAGCAGCTTGTGATAGAGGTCAGTCGAGAACATGCAATTCTGCATTTGCTGATGTGTAATGAGCTAGACATGAATAGGGAACGTAAGGTGAAGGAACCCTCACGGGGCAGTGACCACAATATGATAGAATTCATCCTGCAATTTGGAGGTAGAATCTGGAGTCAAATGTAACGGTATTACAATTGAATAAAGGTAACTACAAAGATAAAGGGAGGAGCTGGCCAGAGTTGATGGGACGCAGGGAGACAGTGGAACAGCAGTGGCAGGACATTATGGGGATTATTCGCGAGGCACTACACAAATTAATCCCAAGGAGGAGGAACCATGCTAAGGGGAGGACAGGGCATCCATGGTTGACAAGGGAAGTCAAGGACAACATAAAAGCAAAGGAATAAGCAGACAATGTGGCGAATAT
Organism: Scyliorhinus canicula; assembly: GCF_902713615.1. NCBI lineage: Eukaryota > Metazoa > Chordata > Chondrichthyes > Carcharhiniformes > Scyliorhinidae > Scyliorhinus > Scyliorhinus canicula. The sequence continues at coordinate 62,562 of NW_024055731.1, forward strand.
GAATGGGATGCCAGAGTATACGGAAGCATTTAAAAGCTGATGTAATGTAAAAGCTAATAGAGATTTTTATTATTACTTTTGAACTGGGGGCACTGCTTCTACGTTTTCAGACGATGCAAAGATACGTAGAGGAATAGGTTGTGCTGAGGAAGCAGAGAGGCTGTAGAAAGACCTGGTCAGGCCAAGAGAGTGGGAAAAGAAGTAGCAGATAGAATACTATGTAGAAATGTTTGAGCTTCTAAACTTTGGAGGAAACATAGAGTATTTTCTAATTGGGGTAGGGCTGAGGAAATCAGAAGCTCAAATGG
>NW_024055732.1:0-24985 GCF_902713615.1 Scyliorhinus canicula
GACACCTTGGAGGGTTCAGGCAAGGAGGCAATATGTGTAGACATGAGGAAGAGGAAGGCTGCTGTAACAATGTTGGAGGTTTACTACAGACCTAACAGATTGTTGACTGGACGAGGTTGTTTGAGGGAAAATCAAAATGTGGCACGTCGGAAGCTTTCAAATGTTTGTTGATTAGAATTGAGGACCGGCATGTACCTGTGAGGAGAAAGATAAGGGTGAAAAGCATTGGGAACCCTAGATAATGAGGAACATTAGGAACATTGTGAAAAAGAAAAAGTAAACAATTGTAAGGTCTGACAGGCTTTTGACATATCAAACCCTTGAAGAATATGAAGAAAGTAGGAAGGAACTTAAAATAGGAATTAGACGGGCTGAAACGGAACACGAAATTTCGATAGCGAACAGTATCAAGGGAAGTCCTACGGCGTTTTATAAGAGAAAGCGGGTAGCCGTAGAAAAGGTTGGTCCATTCAAGAAAATGTAACGGGTCTGATTAGTAAGTTCGCAGACGACACAGGATATAAACTGGTTAGAGTCTTCGGCAGAGAAATGGCATCATCGGACGGGACATTGAATATAAACATTGCCAAGTCGTTGCAGCTGTACAGGGCCATAATTAGTCCTCATATGCAATATTCTGTACAACACTGGTCGCCATACTAACAGAAGGATTTGGATGCTTTGTAGAGGGTACAGAAACGCGAGACTTGAATGTCTCCTGTTATGAAGCATTAGCTATGATGAGTGGTTATATACACGGTGTTCTCACTTTAACGACGAAGGTTCAAAGGCGCCCTGATAGAGATCTACAATATTATGAGTTGCACCAACAGAGTGGATAGTCATATGCTCTTTCCGAGGGTAGGAGAATCTAGTACCAGGAAGCATATGTTTAATGTTCCCGGGTAAACGTTTAGAACAGATATGCAAGGCCCGTTTTTCACAGTGGAAAATATATGGACCGCGCTGCCGTGGGGAGGTGGTGGGAGCAGCATGCAAGGGGCCAAAGGCAGAATTGCCCCCAACGAGATTCACGTCTGCCAACCTGAACTATTCCCTGATACCATAATCGCATTGCCACCCCGAGGACAGAATCCCATTCCCACTGCTTCTGAGAGGTCAGAATCCCACCTGCTGTTGTCCAAAGGCCTCAACCCCCATCACACATCTCCGGACCAATTTCTGGAGGCATGGCGGAGGCCAGAACACAAACCTCATTTGTAAAAAAAATTGAAAACCCCGACGCCTACTCTTTTCTAAAAGACGAAATGAATCCGAACTGCCTTCTCAATGTCAGAGGCAACCCCGCTTCCTTCTCGTCGTCACAAACAGCTTTCCTCTCCATTCGGGAAGTCAGATACCCCTGCCGCCCCCTGACATCACAATCCACTCACGTCAAAAACAACGCTACGCTCCATTCGCTGGCCAGCTACTGCTTCCAGCTCCTTTCCTGGACCAGTTCCTGAAACCTACCTCTTCATTCACATGAAGAAGGAGCAGTGCTCCGAAAGTTAGTGAATGGGAGCAAACCTGGTCAACTTTAACCTGGTATTGTAAGACTTTTACTGTGCTCACCGCTTTCCAACGCGAGCATCTCCATAGAACATAGAACATAGAACGATACAGCGCAGTACAGGCCCTTCGGCCCTCGATGATGCACCGACATGGAAAAAAAAAACTAAAGGCCATCTAACCTACACTATGCCCTTATCATCCATATGCTTATCCAATAAATTTTTAAATGCCCTCAATGTTGGCGAGTTAACTACTGTTGCAGGTAGGTCATTCCACGGACTCACCACTCTTTGCGTAAAAAACCCACCTCTGACCTCTGTCCTATATCTATTACCCCTCAATTTAAGGCTATGTCCCCTCGTGATAGCCACCTCCATCCGCGGGAGAAGGCTCTCGCTGTCCACCCTATCTAACCCTCTGATCATTTTGTATGCCTCTATTAAGTCACCTCTTAACCTTCTTCTTTCTAACGAAAACAACCTCAAGTCCATCAGCCTTTCCTCATAAGATTTTCCCTCCATACCAGGCAACATCCTGGTAAATCTCCTCTGCACCCGTTCCAAAGCTTCCACGTCCTTCCTATAATGAGGCGACCAGAACTGTACGCAATACTCCAAATGCGGCCGTACTAGAGTTTTGTACAACTGCAACATGACCTCATGGCTCCGGAACTCAATCCCTCTACCAATAAAGGCCAACACACCATAGGCCTTCTTCACAACCCTATCAACCTGGGTGGCAACTTTCAGGGATCTATGTACATGGACACCGAGATCCCTCTGCTCATCCACACTACCAAGAATTTTACCATTAGCCAAATATTCCGCATTCCTGTTATTCTTTAAATCATATTAAATCATATTTAAATCATATTTAAACAGTGCCCTGCAGTAAACAGTCTATTTAAACAGTGCCCTACAGTAAACATTCTATTTAAACAGTGCCCTATAGTAAACCGTCTATTTTAACAATGCTCTGCAGTAAACAGTCGGTGTTAACAATGCCGGACATTGATTAGTGTATTTAAACAGTGTCCAAAAGTAAGCACAAACCATTTATGCAGTGCCTTTCAGCCAACGGTGCCCCTCCGAAAATAATAACAATGACCAAATAAAACAATATTCTATTTGCAGTGCGTCCTACTTTCAATTGAAATTAATTAACTTTGAACGGTGCTCTGCAGTACCCTGTGTGCATGTAACCCGTGCCCTCAGTAAACCAGTTATTTCAAGAGTGCCCTACAGTATCATAGAACATACAGTGCAGAAGGAGGCCATTCGGTCCATCGAGTCTGCATCGGCACCCTACCAAAGGTCAACACCTCCACCCTATCCCCATAACCCAGTAACCACACTCAGCACTAAAGGCAATTCTGGACACTAAGGGTAATTTAGCATCGTCAATCTACCTAACCTGCACATCTTTGAACTGTGGGAGGTAACTGGAGCACCCGGAGGAAAGCCACGCACACACGGGGAGGATGTGCAGACTCCACACAGACACAATCCGGAATCGAACCTGCAACCCTGGAGCTGTGAAGCAATTGTGCTACCCACAATGCTACCGTGCTACGCGACAGAAACAATGTTTCTGTAACCCGAGCCCTACTGTGAATAGAATCTATGAAAACAGTGACGACAGTAAACTCAACCTACTGAAACGGTAACCTATAGTATTCCTTTGCAGTAAAGTGTTTTTTAAACAGATCTATAGAGTCATCAGACTTCTTAACAGCGCTCTGTAGTAAATATAATCTATTTAAACAGTGTTCCAGAGGTAACATAAAGTATAATTAAACAGTGCCCTTCAGTCGACATAAACACGGCGGTACAGTAAACAGTGTTTATGTAAAAAATGCACTGCTGTAAACATACTCTATGCCAACTGCCCTGCAGTAAAGTGTTTATATTAACACTTGCAACAGAGTCTATGCAAACAGTTCCCTAAAGCGTACAGTGTTTATGTAAACATAGCACTACAGTAAACAGTGTTTAGATAAACCGGACACTGCTCTAAACAGACTCTATGTTAACAGTGCCATACAGTAAACAGTGTTTATGTAAACACTACTCTGCTGTAAACGGAGTCTTTGCCCCAGAAAACAGTGTTTATGTAAATATTTTACCACAGAAAATAGCATTTTTAAACTGTTGGTCGGTCTACTTCGCACAGATAGTGACCCAAGCCGGAATCGACCCTGGAGCGGTGAAGCGATTGTGTTATCCACAATGCTAACTTGCTGACCTCTAGGGCACTGTATAGACGGGTTAATCTGGGTACTGTTGGAGTCTGCACATACTCTCCGTGTGTGCGTGGGTTTCCTCCGGGTGCTCCGTATTCCTCCCACAGTCACAAAGATGTGCAGGTTAGGTGGATTGGCCATAATAAATTGCCCTTAGTGTCCAAAATTGGCCTTAGTTACTGGGTTATGGGGATGGGGTGGATGTATTAAACTTGGGTAGGATGCTCTTTACAAGAGTCGGTGCAGACTCGATGGGCCGAATGGCCTCCTTCTGCACTGTAAATTCTATAAATTCTATGAATCTATAGAAGACTGAGCATATTTTAACATTCCTTTGCAGTAAACTGACTCGATTAAAAAAGTGACCAGCATAAAAACGATTGTATTTAACCAGAGCCGCATTGAAAACGCAATCCAGAAAAAAACAGTAATTTACAGTAAACAGCGGATATTTCAATAGAGCGCTACAGTAAACAAAATAGCTTTTCAACTGTGAACAGCGACTATTTCAACAATGTTCTACATTAAATAGAGTCAATTTTAGCCGTTTCGCACTTTAAACAAAGTCGTATTGAGCAGATGTCTAGTTAACAGTCTCTTTAACCAGTGTGCTGCAGTAAATGTAGTTTATTTATCCGGTGACTGGCTATAAACAAAGTTTCTTTAAGCAGCTCCCTATTACTAACAAACTCTTTAAACAGAACACTACAGTAAACAGACTATATCTAAACGTGTCCGAAAGAGAGCTGAGTCTATTTGCACAGTGCCCGACAGTAAACAGAGAAGTTGTCATCAAAATGTTTTTACCAGCTGCACATCGCGTTAAGGGTTTAAGTTATGACATGTGTTTCTGAGACGCTGATATCATAATTTACTACTTTTTCGAGATAGTAATTTTCTAAGCTACGTTATTTTCTCGTCGAGTTAAACATTTTATGTTATTTGCCATTTCCTTTCACAGAGGCAGCTATATACCACTTTCTGTGATTTACTTATTCAGCAACCAAAGTGATTTTTTCATCGAGATAAACTTTTTGAGATATTTGCCATTTGTTTTCAGAGGCAGTCATCAAACTGTAACACTATTTGTTGGATTGTTCTTGTCGATCCAAATTCATTTTCTCAACGAGATAAGCATTTTGAGTTATTCGCCATTTGTTGTAAGTGAGAGGAATATCATAATTTTCTGCTCTTTGCCAGATGCTTACTTTGCAACCAAAACGCATTCCTCATCGATTGAAACATTTTCAGCCGATTGCCATTTGTTTTCAGAGAGTTGGACTCAAGAATAATTTTGCATGATACTTATTTTCTAAAAAAAATAAATATTTTCTTATCGAATCGTATATTGAGTTATTTACCATTTACTTTCAGCTGAGCGGATATCAGTTTTTTTAAAAACTTTTTTATAAATGAGTGTTTTCCAACCAAAGTGATGTTCTCGTCGAGTTTAGCTTTTTGACTTAGGTGCCGTTTGCTGTCAGTGAGGCAGATATCATACTTTTCTACTTTTTGTCAGATGCTTATTTTGCAACGGCAGTGATTGTCTCATCGATTGAAATGTTTTTAGTTATTTGCCATTTTTATCTACTGAGGTAAATATCGTAGTTTTCTACTTTTTGCCAGATGCTTATTTTGCAACGTAAGTGATTTGCTCATCGATTGAAGCATTTTGAGTAATTTGTCATTTGCTTTCAGTGAAGCTGATAGCAAGATTTTCGACTTTTTGTCAAATGCGACTCTTGCAACCAAAGTGATTTTTTCATCGAGCTAAGCATTTTAACGTACGTGCCATGTATTGTCGGAGGGGGGATATCATAATTTTCTACCGTACTAGATGCTTACTTTGGAACAAAACTAATGTTCTCATCAATTGCAGCATGTTGCGTGATTTGCCACTTGTCTTTTGTGAGGCGGATATCATAATTTACGACCGATAGTCAGATGAGTGATTTGCAACAAATGCAATTTTCTCATCGAGTTCAGAATTTTGAACCACTTGCCATTAATTTCCAGAGTTGGACTTAATAATTCACTACTTTTTGCATGATACTTATTTTCCAACATAGTTGAATTTCACATCGAGTTAAGCATTTTGACTTATTTGCTATTTGTTGTAAGTGAGGCGGATAAGGGGCCTCACGGTAGCATGGTGGTTAGCATCAATGCTTGACAGATCCAGGGTCCCAGGTTCGATTCCCGGCTGGGTCACTGTCTGTGTGGAGTCTGCACGTCCTCCCTGTGTGTGCGTGGGTTTCCTCCGGGTGCTCCGGTTTCCTCCTCCAGTCCAAAGATGTGCGGGTTAGGTGGATTGGCCATGCTAAATTGCCCGTAGTGTAAGGTTAATTGTTGGGTTACGGGTATACGGGTTACGTGGGTTTAAGTAGGGTGATCATTGCTCGGCACAACATCGCGGGCCGAAGGGCCTGTTCTGTGCTGTACTGTTCTATGATATCATAATTTAGTTCTGTTTGAAATATTGCTTCTTTTACCTGAACGAGCATGTTTCGTGTATTGGAAAAATGAACAGACAACCATTATGTGAGTTCCATTATAGTTTATTTTTAGACACAGGCTTGGTCCCATGCATAATAATTTTCAAAGGGCTACTTATTAAACTACAACTACTAACTAAAATGATACACCTTTCAAGTGACCGGCTTTGTGCATTGTCGACAAGGCCTTTATCTGGATCCTCACTTGTGTCGGCTAGAATCCTTCAGGTTCGTCTCGGCTGCGGCTCGTCCTTCAGGTAGCGATCGTGGTTCCATGAATTGGCTGGTCGATATACTGCAATTGGTTCAGCAGAGGCCAGTGCCAAAGGGGACGAATACTGGTTCCTCAGTTGCTCAAACTCCTACCTGCTAAAATCACCGATTTCCCCAGATCCGTGGGACACAGATCGAAACGTAGCAAAAGTAGTTGACTTGGGGGCGCCTATTTACCTTATAATGGAGTGCATACGTGCCTTTGACAATAAACCAAGCCATCGAGGTGCCCGCCCCTAACTGGCTAGAATTGATTAGGCTGCTTGAAACCCTATCGATCCATTGGATCCCAAGTTGGGACCGCCGAAATGAAGGTTGGATATCGTGGATTAAAGTTAGGCCTGGTTTCCCTTTGCATAATACAAAGACTATGTACCAACCTGACCATAATTCCTATTATCCTTTGCGGGCGGCCATTTTGGATGACCACAACCATTTGCTATATTTTGTAACTAAAGGTTTTTTCTCATCGATTGAAGCATTTTGAGTCATATGCCATTGGTTTTCAATGAGGCAGACATCATAATTTTCTACTTTTTAAGCAGATGCTCATTTTGCAACTAAAGTGGTTTGATCAGCGAGTTAAGCATTTTGTCTTATTTGTCATTTTTTTTCATGAGCGGATATCATAATTTAAATTCTTTTTCCAGAGCATTATTTTGCAATCGAAGTTATCTTTCCATCGATTGAACTATTTCGAGTTATTTTCCATTTGTTGCCAGAGAGTAAGATATTGAAATTTACTCCTTTTTGACAGATGCGTGTTTCGCAACCAGTGTGATTTGAAAATCGAGTTAAGCATTTAGAGCCATTTGCTGTATATTTTCAGACAGTTGGATTTAATAATTCACTCGTTTTTGCATGATTCATATTTTCTGACAAAATTGATTTTCTCATCGAGTTAAGCATTTTGACTTAGTTGCCAGTTGTTATCACTGAGGAGATTATCTAATTTCTGACTTCTTGCCTGACGCTTCTTTTGCAACGGACGTCATTCGCTCATCGGGTGAAGCATTTGGATCTATTACCCATTCGTTTTCAGCTAGGCTAAAATCATGAATTTCCACTTTTTAAAAAGTGATTTTTTCACCATTGAGGCATTTTGAGTGATTTGCTATTTGTTTTCAGTGAGACTGACAGATAATTTACTGCTTTTTGTTTCAAATGTGCATTTATTTCTCTCTCTCCCTTGCTGCAATTATCCGTTATAATTGAGTGTCACCATGTGTGACTCCCCCGCCCCCATTTTTGTTTTAAATATGTTAAGGAGAGATACCAGAAATTTAAAGTAAAGTGCTGAATTTCAAGTATGTATTTCTCTCAGCATGCCTGGCCGATGTGTGGAGTGTGCGGACAATTTATCCAACCTATCTCCATCTTCCTCACACGATGGGCAGTTGAGGCTTTAGCAGAACCAGCCGACTTCAAGGGCGGCCAGTTTTATAAACTTTCGTCCAACGGGGATAAAATAAATTCAGGGTATTGCAGCAGTGATCACCAACCGTTGCGTTTTCAAGTGTAAATCGCATGTGGGGATGGCCAAAGATGTCTAGAAAAAAGAGTGGATGAGATAAGGGTTCAGAGTGTTAGGTGTTGTGGAAATAAATTCCTCATTCCACAACCAACCTGAAGGTAGAGAGATAGTGTTGAAACGAAGATGAAGACCTGCTCACGTCAGAGCAGTGTGCTGAAACCATTCCAGGGAGTTTGGAGGTGCCATGAGGTACGTATGGGCCGCGTCGGGTGACGAATGCGTGGGATCCCCGGGTAGAGGGGAAATGCTGTTTCTCCACTACCCGAGCTTTGCGTGACCAGTTTTTGAGTCCTCAGGCAGGGCGGGGATCAGTGCCATGTCTCCTAACCTGAGTGACTTTGATGAATGGGGTGGCATGGACGGGGACTGTATGTTCATGTGGGTGGGATTCTCTACAGAATGTCAATTTGGCGGTGTACTACATGCGGGTGACAATTCTGCGGTGAACTGCTCTGAATTTATTTTGGGTGTGACGTATTAAAGCGTGAATTCTGCATTAATATATATCAATTCGATTCAGCATGGCGCCGACGTGTGAGCGGTATTGCAACGGTAATTCGGCAATCTTCATGTATGAGTTCGATTTGGCATCTTGTCAACGCAGGACTCCGACTGAGCGTGAATTCTTCAGTGTACATATACCAGTTTGACGCGTGCGTCTCGCCGACATGATTAAAACCAGGCGTTGAAAAAGAAAGAAAGTTTGAGGAAGAAGGAGACAGGCAGGCTCCATCCGAAATTGGACATTTTAATTGCTAGTAGGTGTCCGTTTCTCATACTCTGGACACCTCATATATCTGCTGAGATCAGTGAATGCCTCAGCTGTTCTGCTAAGTTTTTCAGAAGAGGCTCATCCTTTGAATCATCCATCTATCTTGGCCACCAGACTCGTGCAGTGTGCCGCGTGGGCCTGTGAACTGTCTGATCCGTAATTGCGCATCAGTCTGCGAGTATGGCCACGTTGCCATAGTGCAGGTTTGTGGCGTAGCGGAGGTTACCCATGGTCTGGGGTCTCGAAGGTGGATACAATGAGGTTAAATCGAAGCAATATTGTTTGTGTGCGGTAAAGACATTGTTGTGTTTGTTGAGCACCTCCCTGATGGTCGTGTCAGCGTTAATTACTGAAGGATTGAACCAATACTCTCCCACTGAGCAAATCATTTTTACATAATCAGCTACTGATAGCGTTAGAGGGGCCTTTCTTCTTGTAGCCATCTGCCATACACATCTATTTACGTGATCAAATGAGAGGTTACGAGCGTTTATGAAATCCAGTCCTAAAATGTACTCTGCGGTAGCGAGTAGTTTGACTGGAACGATAGGGTGCACAGTGGGTATGATTCCCAGGTGGACAGGTATAGGGGCTGGAATGTATCCTTCCTGCATATGACCAGTAAACCGCTTAGTGTGATGGTGTCCGGAATTGCAAAGGGGATTCCGATCAACTGGGCGGACGAACCTAGTGTGGTCCGGGATCTTCGTGTGTCCCAGACTGACCCCGAACATTGACTGTGACAACCGGCCGTTCGACATTATCCCAGCGCATATCACAGACCCACGTTGGGGCTGGCCGGCACCAGCCGTCGAGGGAGTAATAGGATAGATCATCTGTGCTGGCATTTACGCTATGCACGGCGCGCGACTTACCTACTCGCCGACGTGGTTGGCGATCGTGGTCCGGCCTATTGTTTCTCGGCTGGGGGCGATTAGGGTGTTCTTGTCGTCTCTGGCATTTGTTATAAAAGCTGTGTCCATTCGCGGGTGAAGTGTCCTGATTGCCCGCAGTTATAAAATGACCCGAGCGGCGCGTGGGGTGTACCTGGTGCTCTGCTGTATTGCTCTCTGGGGTATTGTTCCGCAAGATAATGTTCCTCCTCTACCCTCATTTATCCATGCGGGTTCCCGACTAGTCCTAACTGGGCGCATAGCACCGTTTAAGCCATTCAGTTCTATTTGTTCTTGCAGCAACTGTTTCCATGTCCTGGGGAGACACCGAAGTACTCATGCTTCGTTATGCATCTAAGTTGCGTCTAAGATCGTTAAGTTGCGCAAGCTTTACTACCTGCTCCTGTCGCATGCAAAACTAAAATGCGGGATCATTTACTAGTGTCCTCAGCATCGTAGTTAGCGTTGTTTAAATCCCAGCATACTGACTTGAATTGTATCCATAGGCGATCGGCTTGCGATCCTTAACTGGGTTACCGTGAGTGGGGTGGTGTAGGTAGTAGCGTGGCCTGGAGTATTCCCTATTCTTCTCTCCGTAGTAACCGGATTCATGGGTGTCAGGGCGATTTCACTACTCGCTGGGGTCGGGGTGACCTGTGCAACCGGGCCTGCTGGTGCGGCTGGTGCAGTTCTTGCTGGAATGGATGGCAGTAGCTTCCGACTTTCGGTTCTGTCCACAGACATTTGCGCGTTTTCCTGTAACTCTCTCCAATCAGCCATCTCTTCCTCCTCTGTCCCTGCTGTCCCGAAGATATACATTAATTAGCATGTTGTGCGTTCTGGCAGGCCTTGTTATACTGGAAGCTTTTAAGATGGATTATACTGCACTGGTGGCGCGTTTAATATCCGTGATTTCCCTATCCCTGGTGGCTAACCTCTCCCGGAGTTTATCATCATTTTCCCCAATGGCCTCCTCCTTCTCTATAACTGACCGCGGAGCACCTCCACGTGCTATTCAGTTCCTCTTAACAGAGCCAAACAGCACACTATGGCATTTGGATTTTTAACCTTTGTCGCATTATTCTTGTAAATTTTGCACAAATCTTCCCACCAAACTAGTCATATCTTCCCTGGATCTGACTCGGTGTTCGCACAAAAATCCTCCCATATGGGCCACGGTTTCCCCTTTAAGTATTTCCTCTACACATCCTCCCATACGAGTCACTGCTCTTACATGTCGACTACCGTAACCTTCGTTTGCTGCTGCCTATTCACCTTCTTCTCTTACAATTGCGCTGCCGTCTCTTCACCGGCTTAATTTGAAACAGGGGGAATAAGCAGTCGATGGAACAATGGGTGTGGCTAATGGCTATTTTCCGGTTCACAAACCCTCTGGATTTGCGTGCAAGTCTGTAGGGTTTACCCTAGCCTTCCCTGTTAGTTACACATGCAGTTAGTGTACACTTCCGAAATTCGGTTATTTGGCCAATACGAAACTTGCGCTGGTGGTTATTTTCATTTTTTTCCAATTCAAACTCAAAGTTCTGGGATCTTCTCAGAGTCACAAAGTCACTTCCAGTCGAATCCCCCCAGAGTGGCCAGTAAATGTTGTTATTTACCTGAACCACGAGACGCGAGTATGTTTATGCATTGGACAAATGACCACACAACCAGTATGTTGGTACCATTATAATTTACTGCTAGACACAGGCTTGGTGCTATGTGGAATAATCTACTCGCGGCTACATATTATAATACACCTAACAACTAAAATGGACTTTACTTGACACTGCTACCGTTGCAACGTTTCGATCTGAGTCCCATTGTTCTGGGGAAATAGGTGATTGACATTTAGCAGGTGTGAGTTTCTGTTAGGTCGGGTTTGCCTTTGCACAATCAACAAGGACTGTTTACCGTCTGTGTTCCAAACGTGAACATAATTCCCATTATCCTTTGCGGAAGGCCATTTTAAATGGCCACAGGGGGTCTTATGTAACTTACAGGATACTGCGTAGCCTGGATAGTTTGGACATGGAGAGGATGTTTCCACTTGCCGGAAAAACTTGAACCGTTGGACACAATCTCAGACTAAAGGTACGATCCTCTAAAACAGAGATGAGGAGGATTTTCTTCAGGCAGAGGGTGGTAAATATGTGTAACTCTTTGCCATATAAGGCCATGAGTGTCATTGAATGTCTCTAAGACAGAGATACATAGGCTCTTGATTAATAAGGTGATCAGGGGTTATGGGAAGAAGAAAGGAGAATGGGATGATAAAAATATCAGCCATTATTAAATGACGGAACAGACTCGATGGGCCGAGTGGCCTAAATCTGCTCCAATGTCTGGTGGTCTTATGATCTCATACACAACAGGAAACAGTGAAAAATTTAACAGCAATGTCTAAATTGTGTTAACAAGATGACTGAATCACATCTGCACACACTCTCCCTGTATAACACTGTCCTCCTGACACCCTTAACATTAATGCTCCACTTGGACCAGGATACACCAACGCAAGCTGATGATGCAATGCACGGAAACTCTTACGCCGATCTACATTTACTTTTGTTCAAAGTATCTTTCTGTTAAATTTTCAATTATAAATTGCCACGGTGCAATCAACTGTATAACAAATGTCTGCCGTTTAAAATGGGTCATGCCGTAATTACAAACAGTCGGCATGCGTGGCGCTGCAACACCAGCACACATCATGCACTGGCTTTTCACTAGTCGCACAGACAGATTTGTTTAAACATGGATATATGGTCTAACACAGTTTGAGTGATGTTCTTATACCGTTCAGTCAAGACTACTTCAACAGTTGTCTAGATTTGAAGCCAGAAATGCTTCTCGAACAATGTCGGAAAGCATAACCGAACTGGTTATAGACAAATGGAGCACCTCATGTTAAATTATATTCACAGAAAAACAATTAAACATCAGGTTACAGGTTCTGCACGTAATCAGCTTTGAATCCATGAGTCCATAAAACATAGGTACAGAATCCTCAAAGACCTCAAATGACAAGCTTTTCAGACCAGGAATCATTCTGTGCCCCCCCCCCCCACCGATTAACACGCTGATCCGTGCCGACACACTCCCATCACTCACTGCATGTGAAGTTTCACCCCCTCCCAGCACTCACTTACCTCTGCAGTTTCACTCCCTCCCATCACTCACCGCACCCTGCAGATTCATCCCTCCCAGCACTCACTGCCCTGTGCAGATTCACTCCCTCACATCACTCAAGGCCCTGTGCAGATTCAATACCTCCCAACACTCACTGCCCTGTGCAGATTCACTCACTCCCATCACTCACTGCCCTGTGCAGTTTCACTCCCTCCCATCACTCTGTACTGTGCAGATTCACTCCCTCTCAGCACTCACTGCCCCTTGCAGATTCACCCACAAACAGCACTCATGCTCCGTGCAGATTCACTTCCTCCAAGCACTCACTGCCCTGTGCAGATACACTCCCTCCCATCACACTCTACCCTGTGCAGATTTACTTCCTCCCATCACTCACTGCCCTCAGCAGATTCACACCCATGACTCACTGCTCTGTGCAGATTCCCTCCCTCCCATCACTCTCTGCCCTGTGCAGATCCAGGCCCTCCATCCAAATCCCAGACCTGCACATAATTATTCCCATTCCCTCCCTGTAACCACCCATTCTTTGGCCTTTACAGACTCCCTCCACCCTTGCCACTGCCTGTCGTGGACAACATTATTTGTTCAAACGATGATTATCAGGTCCTCCTGAGCCAGCAGTCCAAAATTGGAATTTAAAATATATGTTTGAAGTATTTGTCTTGAACACCGAACACGATGAAATGGGACTGAAAGACTGGAGGACATAGTCCCACACCTTCTGGGCACAGCAGCAGCAGACAAGGAATCATGTGTTCAACTATTAATATCAGGAATCCTCATGAATTGGGACAGTGTGGGCATCACGGAGAGCTATGAATGTGCTGTGTCATACTGAGAAATAAATCAACCAAGGCCATGTCAGGGTTTGATTCTCCTACAATCCTCCAGCTCCAATCTTAAACATCACATTGGACCCCGGCAATGATAAGTCCATTAAACCTGGCGATCAGACTCTAATTGATAACGAATGAATGAAAACAATGATCGATCACTGTCTTATTGTGAAGAGTCAGTATTTTCCTGAGGAGAAACCCGAGCGGATACAGAAGGGAACCAAAAGGACCAGTCTCCCCAGCAATACCAGCGGCAGTTTGTAGTTATCCAGTTTTGGCAGTCAGATAGCCTCAATAGTTTAAATAAATATGTCACACAATATATAATTGTTTATCAGCCCATTACATCCCTGCTTCCATCATTCAAATCACTGAGACATATTCAATAGAAATAGGCAGAGAGATCACATAGTATTCCGCCACACAGCACCGATATTTCTTTTAATTAATTAATTTAAAACATGAAAGATAATCGCTGGTACTCAATAGACATTTCTAAATGTATGTTATTGTGAAAAGTAAAAAGATTTCTTGATATATTCTATAAACGTTGGACTGAAATTAATCAGATTCTTGTCATGGTGATTCGATTGCAAAATAATTAGTATAGTTAATTGTGAGCAGAAATGTGCTGTTCAATTTATTGTGTTATTACAGGAATTACTGACTCGATTTGAAAGAAAACTCGTTGTGATTACTATCTGAACAATATTTAGAATACGCCTGTGACTATGGAATACACATTCCTTTAATAATCACATTCAAAGTTGCAATTAAACGTTCTTGGTTATTTACTGTGTTCAGTGGATTTAAAACTAATGTGATGCTGTCTATCAATGTTGTATGAAACACGATGGTGTAATATATATCATTCTGACTTCAAGCATTGGAATTGCTCAGTTTTCTTTGGTAGAAATAGGCAGGGAGAATTCTCAAACTATTCGAACATTGCGCAAGAATGGAATTAAATCCTTCGGTATAATTGCTTGTTATCATAGATTTGGAAAATACTTATAAATACATATCATTGTGGGAAGTTAAAAGATTTATACATCTCGTTGCTGATCAATGCATTGATGTTAATCAGAATCTTGGCATGATATTTCTCTTGGAAAATGGTCATCGTTTTACTGCCCTGTATCTGGATCTCCGTCCCGCCAGCCACGTTATCCGGCGCGGTGTACCTCCGTCACAAAGGGATTCTCCGTTCCCGCAGCTGGTCAATGAGGTTTCCCATTTTGACCACAACACGCCATCGAGAAACCCATGGACATGGGTGCGCTGTCTGCGGAATTGCAGGATGCTGCCGAGGGAGAATCCCATTGATTGTGATTGTGAGCTGAACAAAAGCATTTTTACTTGATGTGATTATTGTTGTGTGGTCAGGAATGATAGATTCTATTCCACTGAATAACAATTTAATGTTATTATTGTCTGAGCAATAATTAGAAACCGCCTGTGATTATTGAAATGAACAATTCTTCAACAATCACAGTGAAAGATGCAATGCAATGTTTTTAGTTTTTTTCTGTGTTTAATGGAGTGAAAACGAATTTGGTATTTTTTTTTAAAAATTCTGCAAATAATAATTGGTTCTGTAATGTTTGGTGGACTTTAACGTAATGAGCTATTCACTGATTTAACTCAACCACGCAATGAATGAATGACACAAATGTTTACTGGAACAAACACTCCATTCAAGTTCACTCTGATTATTGGGATGAACTATATTAAGATGTGTTTAGTCTTCGAATGAAAATAGTTAAATAATTCAAGTAAAAAGCAATAGATCCGTCAAAGTTTCACCAGTTTAAATGTTATTTAACATTGGGACTCTGGCAATCATTGATTAAAATATTCGGAGCCATTCTATCAGATAGTTCTTACATATTCGCTTTGATTATTGGGTCGAATGATTAAAAGTTAGTTACTTTAACTCTTGGACTGATAAATAATTTGCTGCTCACTTTTCTACGGAATCCATGCAGTAGAAAATATGTTTACCCTCAGGACAACCTCAATAAAACTTTGATTTTCCGTCCGCCAGCCCCGTTTTCCGGCAGCGGGATTCTCCATTCTCGCAGATGTTCAATTGGTGCCCGGCCCCCTCGCTCCCCCCCCCTCCCCCCCACCTCCCCGCTATTGTGGCCACCCCAAGGCCGTCGGGAAACCCGCGGGCGTGAGTGCGCTGCCGGTGAAGCGGAGGATCCACCGACGGAAAATCCAGCACAGGACATTTGAAAAGGGATCTGTTGCCGTCAGGGGCGGATCTACTATGAAACTAAGGAAGCAGAGGCCTCAAGGTCCCTAATCCCGGAGGGCCCCCAGAAGCGACTTTAACATTGTTTAAAAATGTTGGGGTTTAAAAAAAAATAATATTAATAATATTGTGTAATTCAATACAAAATAACAGTTAAAATAAGAATTAAAATGTTATTAAAGTATCATGTAGGCTAGTCGTAAACAAAAAAACGTAACAGTTAAGGATGTTTAATTCTATATATATATATAATATAAAATATTATAAAGAATGTAAAACACTATTAACACTTATGGCAGAAATACAAACTCTACATGACGAGTCGTAACAGAAAAGGCAATCACAATGCGAAGGTGAATTTCCAAGGTGATAGCTCTCGTGACAGCGATCTAGACAAGATTTTTTTTCAATAACGTGTTCACAAGGATACACTATTTTAATTACTCATACTCAAAAATCAATGATATATTTAGAAAAGTAAGGTAAGTAATAAATAAAGTAAAATAGTGTTAGATTAGGCTAAGCATATTGTTTTTGTGAAGAGGTGAATGGAAGGTCGGCGACGACGGCATAGCCGAGGCGAATACAATATTTCAAGTTTTTATGAAAAAGTAATGAAAGGGTGAATTTGTATTAACTTACCGATGTTTATTATGAGAAGTGTTCAAACATTGTGTTATATTACCTGAGCCTATGTGTTTTGGTGGCATAGTCTTGCCTAACTTGGTCTAGCCTAGCGCAGTTGGAGTGGGGTGGATACAGTGAGAAGTCTAAGAACACCAGGTTAAAGTCCAACAGGTTTGTTTCAAACACTAGCATTCGGAACACTGCTCCTTCCTCAGGTAGTCTGGCGGAAGTATGTTTAATTAATTGCTTTGGTCAGTCAGTACATTTAGATTTATTGTCACGTGTACCGAGATACAGTTAAAACTTGTTCTGCTTACAGTGCAGACAGATCGGTCCATTCAAAAAACACAGATACACAGTTACTGTGCAATGTAACTCCATAGAAATTGACATCTGGAGGGGTTCTGCATCTAGCTACACACGTTTCCTGGTGTATTCCCCACTCCCCCGCCCACCCCCCCCCCCCCCCCCCACCCCGCGCCAGCATCAGGATTAGCCGGCCTGCCGCACACCTGGGGCGGATCTCTCCAACCCACCACAGGGTCGGAGATTCGCCAAGGGACGTCATAAATCCGGCCCCGCCTAGGCCGGAATTCCCCGCCACCCGGGAATCGGCGGGAGCGGGAAAAACGCCCCGTATGTCGGCGTGCCCACAAAGAAAAAAGAACAAAGAAAATTACAGCACAGGAACAGGCCCTTCGGCACTCCCAGCCTGCACCGATCCAGATTCTTTGTCTAAAGCTGTCTCCTATTTTCCAGGTCTATTTCCCTCTGTCCCCCATCCGTTCATATACCTGTCCAGATGCATCTTAAATGATGCTATCGTACCCACCTCCGCTGATAAAGCGTTCCAGGCACCCACCACCCTCTGCGTAAAAAACTTTCCACGCACATCTCCCTTAAACATTTTACCTCTTAACTTCAAATCGTGACCCCTTGCAACTGAAACCCCCAATCTTGGAAAAAGTGTGTTGCTATCCACCCTGTCCATACCTCTCATAATTTTGTAGACCTCAATAAGATCCCCCCTCAATCTCCGTCTTTCCAACGAAAGCAATCCGAATCTATTCAACCTTTCGTCATAACTAGCACCCACCACACCAGGCAACATCCTGGTGAACCTCCTCTGCACCCTCTCCAAGGCATCCACTTCCTTCTGGTAATGTGGCGACCGGAACTGCACGCAGTATTCCAAATGTGGCCGAACCAAAGTCCTATACAACTGTAACATGACCTGCCAACTCTTGTATTCAATACCCCGTCCGATGAAGGCAAGCATGCTGTATTGCCACCTTCAGGGGACAATGATCCTGGACTCCCAGATCTCTCTGCACATCAATTTTCCCCAATACCCTTCCATTGACCATATCGTCCGCTCTTGAATTTGATCTTCCAAAATGCATCCCCTCGCATTTGTCTGGATTAAACTCCATCTGCCATTTCTCTGTCCAACTCTCCAATCTATCTATATTTTGTTGTATTCTCTGACAGTCCTCCTCGCTAATTGCAACTCCACCAATCTTAGTATCATCTGCAAAGTTGCTAATCAGACAACCTATACCTTCCTCGTGGTCTTTTATGTAGATCACAAACAACAGTGGTCCGAGCACAGAACCCTGTGGAACACAACTAGTCACCCTTCTCCATTTTGAGACACTCCCTTCCACCACTACTCTCTGTCTCCTGTTGCCCAGCCAGTTCTTTTTTCCATCTAGCTAGTACCCCTGAACCCCATGCAACTTCACTTTTTCCATCAACCTGCCATGGGAAACCTTGTCAAACGCCTTACTAAAGTCAATGTATACGACATCTACAGCCCTTCCCTCATCAATTAACTTTGTCACTTCTTCAAAGAATTCTATTAGGTTTGTAAGACATGACCTTCCCTGCACAAAACCATGCTGCCTATCACTGATAAGTCTATTTTCTTCCAGACGTGAATAGACCCTATCCCTCAGTATCTTCTCCAACAGTTTGCCTACCACTGACGTCAAGCTCACAGGTCTATAATTCCCTGGATTATCCCTTCTACCCTTCTGAAACAAAGGGACACAATTAGCAATTCTCCAGTCCTCCGGGACTTCACCCGTGCTCAAGGATGCTGCAAATATATCTGTTAAGGCCTCAGCTATTTCGACCCTCGCTTCCCTCAGTAACCTGG
Organism: Scyliorhinus canicula; assembly: GCF_902713615.1. Classification (NCBI taxonomy): domain Eukaryota; kingdom Metazoa; phylum Chordata; class Chondrichthyes; order Carcharhiniformes; family Scyliorhinidae; genus Scyliorhinus; species Scyliorhinus canicula. The sequence goes on from NW_024055732.1 coordinate 18,762, forward strand.
GATAGATCGCATCCAATCCTGGGGACTTTTCCACCTGAATGTCTTTTAGAATACCCAAAACTTCCCCCTTCCGTATGACAACTTGACCGAGAGTATTTAAGCATCCATCCCTAGCCCAACATCCGTCTTGTCCCTCTCATTTGTGAATACCGATGCAAAGTACCCATTAAGTATCTCACCCATTTCCTTTGAGTCCACGCATCAATTCTCTCTTTTGTCTTTAAGTGGGCCAATCCTTTCTCTAGTTACCCTCTTGCTCGTTACATACGAATAAAATGCTTTGGGATTTTCCTTAACCCTGTTAGCCAAAGATATTTCATGACCCGTTTTAGCCCTCTTTATTGCGCGTTTGAGATCCGTCCTACTTTCCCGATATTCCTCCAAAGATTCATCAGTTTTGAGTTCCCTCGATCCTATGTATGCTTCCTTTTTCACCTTAGCTTGTCTCACAATTTCACCCGTCATCCATGGTTCCCTAATCTTGCCATTTCTATCTTTCATTTTCACAGGAACATGTATGTCCTGCACTCTAATCAATCTTTCGTTAAAAGACTTCCACATTCAGGTGTGGATTTACCCTTAAACAGCTGCTCCCAATCCACATTCCCTAGCTCCTGCCGAATTTTGTTATACTCTGCCCTTTCCCCAATTTAGCACTCTTCCTATCGGACCACTCTTGTCCTTGTCCATGAGTATTCTAAAACTTACTGAATTGTGATCGCCATTCCCAAACTAATCACCAACTGAAACATCAACCACCTGGCCAGGATCATTCCCCAATGCCAGGTCCAGGATGGCCCCTTCCCGAGTTGGACTATTTGTATACTGCTCTAAAAAAAAACTCTCCTGGATGCTGCTTACAAACTCTGTTCCATCTACGCCTCCGTAGACTACACTACACGAATCCCTTTCAATGTTGGGGAAGATAAAATCTCCATCATGACCACCCTATTGCTCCTATATTTTTCCATAATCTCTCTGCATTACTGTACCTCTACTTCACGTTCGCTTTTAGGAGGGCTGTAGTAAAGTCCCAACAATGTTACTGCACCTTTCCTATTTCTCAGCTCCAGCCATATTGCCTCAGTGCTCGAATCTTCCATCGTGCCCTCCTTAATCACAGCTGTGATATCATCTCTGACGAGAAATGCAACTCCTCCACCCATTCTACCTCCATCTCTATCCCTCCTGAAGCATCTATACACTGGGATATTCAGTTGCCAGTCCTGCCCTTCCCTCAACCAAGTCTCAGTAATACCAATAGCATCATATTACCAGGTACTGATTCAAGCCCTAAATTCATCTGCCTTACCTGCTGCACTTCTCGCATTAAACCAAATGCACCTCAGACCACCTTTGCGTTCGTCATCTCTTTCCTGTCTATTCTTCCCCTTAGTAACATTGAGTTTATTGTCTCGCACCTTACTGGCTTTAGTTGCTGCTTCTTTACTGACCCCTAACTTCCTAATCTGGTTCCCATCCCCCTGCCTCATTAGTTTAAAACCTCCCCAACAGTGTTAGCAAAAGCACCCTCAGGACATTTCCTCCAGTCCTGCCCAGGTGTAGACCATCTGGTTTGTAATGGACCCACCGCTCCCAGAACCGGTTCCAATGTCGGAAAAGTCTGAACCCCTCCCTCCTGCACCATCTCTCAAGCCACATATTCATTTTGACTATTCTTGAATTTCTACTCTGACTGTCCCGTGGCACTTGTAGCAATCCTGAGATTACTACCTTTGGGTCCTACTTTTTAACTTATCTCCTAACTCCCTAAATTATGATTGTAGGACCTCATCCCTTTTTTTAACCTATATCCTTGGTGCCTATATGCACAACTACAACAGCTGTTCACCCTCCCCCCTTCAGTATGTCCTGCAGCCAATCGGAGACATCCGTGTCCCGAGGTCCCGGGAGGCAACATACCATTCGGGAGTCTCGTTTTCGACCACATAAACGCCTGTCTACTCCCCTTACAATTGAATCCCCTATGACTATAGCCCTGCCAGACATTTTCACGCCCTTCTGTTCAGCAGAGCTTGCCACGGTGCCATGAGCCTGGCTACTACTCCCTTCCCTGGTGATTCATCTCCCCCAACAGTATCCAAAACGGTATACCTGTTTTGGAGGGAGATGACCGCAGGGGACACCTGCACTGCCTTCCTGCTCTTTCTCTGCCTCTTGGTCACCCATTCCCTGTCTCCCTCACCAATCCTAATCTGCGGTGTGACCAACTCACTGAACATGCTATCAACGACATCCTCAGCATCGCGGATACTCCAAAGTGAGTCCATCCGCAGCTCCAGAGCAGTCATGCGGTCTAACAGGTGCTGCAGCTGGACACACTTCCCGCACATGAAGAAGTCAAGGGCATCGGCCGCGTCCCTGGACTGCCACGTTGCGCACGAGGAGCATGACACGGGTCTGGGATCTCCTGCCATTTGTACCCTGTACCTTAACTGATTACAAATACAGTATCAAATAATGAATATGTGAAAGGGTTAAATATTTTACCTACCAATCACAATACCACCAACACACGAAGAGTAAAATTTCTCCCAGCAACTACAAATTGGAGCACTTTCCTTGCCAGCCAATCAGGTCACTGCTTTGCTGTGATGTCACCCTCAAGGTAAGTTTTAAAGAGATAAACGTACCTTCCCGTCAACCACGGTTTTTTGGTTAGAGGAGGTGTATGGAGGGAACCACTGAGGAACGTGTTTCGGGTTTACTTGTCCCCCACAAAAACTTGACACCAGCCCCATCACAAACCACAGCCAATCAGTAGCTCCGCTCTGCTGCACTCTGTGGATGCTTGCTTGTACTCGACCTCCTCGGTCTCTTTCGCAGGTACATCATAAAATTAGGCTGTTCGCACCACACATATGAATTGGGGCAGCACGGTAGCATGGTGGTTAGCATAAATGCTTCACAGCTCCAGGGTCCCAGGTTCGATTCCCGGCTGGGTCACTGTCTCTGATGGAGTCTGCACGTCCTCCCCCGTGTGCGCGTGGGTTCCTCCGGGTGCACCGGTTTCCTCCCACAGTCCAAAGATGTGCGGGTTAGGTGGATTGGCCATGCTAAATTGCCGGTAGTGTCCTAATAGTAAGGTTAAGGGGGGTGTTGTTGGGTTATGGGTATAGGGTGGATACGTGGGTTTGAGTAGGGTGATCATTTCTTGGCACAACATCGAGGACCGAAGGGCTTGTTCTGTGCTGTGCTGTACTGTTCTATGTTCTATGTTCTATCTCCCCAGAAAAGCCAATCATTAGCTACGCTCTGCGGCCCTCTGCTGGATGTTTGCTTGCACTCGACCTCCTCTGGTCTCTTTCGCAGGTACACCTTCAAATTAGGCTGAACGCACCGCACATATGCAAATCTCCCCGGAACAGCCAAACAGTTATCTCCGCTCTGCTTGCCGTCTGCTGGATGTTTGCTTGTACGCGAACTCCTCGGGTCTCTTTCGCAGGTACACCTTCAAATTAGGCTGACCGCACTCACGTATGCAAATTTCCTCGGAACAGCCAATCAGTAGCTCCGCTCTGCTGCCCTCTGCCGCGATGGGCCGAAGTCACGCCGCTGTCAGTGCTCTCCCGCGAACGTGGTTTAAACCACCTGGGTTCCTTGTTCTGTAACTGGGACACCCTCGACCGCGCATGCGCCGTTGGTGCCATCAGCGGACACTGACGCTGCGGCGCATGCGCCGACTCACGCCGAGCGGAGAAGGCGTTTCGGCCAGCCCCGACACTGATCGGCGTAGCGCCAAAGTCATTTGGCGGCAGTTTTGGTGACATTGGCGGCTTGGGCCTAGCCCCTAAAGATGCGGAGAATTCCGCACATCTGGGGAGGCCCGACGCCGGAGTGGTTGGCGCCACCGCTGCACCGGGACCCCCCCGCCCCGCTGGGTAGGGGAAACATACGCCCATTTTCTATGCTTCACCGCCGGCCCCCGTGTTCACACAGGCCGGGATTCTGGTATCCGGCGTGGCGACCGTGGCGGTGACATGGAGTGGAGTGAACCATTCCAACGTCGGGCAATCCAGAAGGTGAGGAATCGTCCGCACCTTCAGGGGTTTGGTCACCGCCAGCAGGCTTGGCGCCGCATGAACCGGTGCTGCTGGGGTATGTGGCGGCTGATGTTGGCAATGTGTGGGAGCTCCAGCGTGTGTTGGCGCCATCCCAGCGCTTGCGCAGGGGGGGGGATTCTTCTCTTCACCAGCCATGGCAGAGGTTGACAGCGGCCGATGAAGAGTGAAAGAGTGCCCCCACGGCACAGGCTCACCCGCGTTTTTGGGGGCAGATCCACTCACACACCCCCGCGGACACTGCAGGCGCCCGCTGAGCCGGGTCTCGCCGGTGATAACCTGGTTTGATTTACACTGGCGGGACATGGCTCTTCCCATCGCGGGCCGGAAAATCCCCGGGGATCCTGTGATAACGGGCCCTGACCGGCGCAATTTCCACCCTCGTGATAAAACTGGCACCGGAGAATTCGGAAGCCAGCGTCGGGTCGTCGGGCGACGGGACATGATTATAGCCACCCCCAAGGTTCTCCGACAAGGCTACTGGTCGGGGAATCTGGACACACGATACTCTGTCCCCTCAGTACCACGATAGTCGATAACGCCAGCCGGAAATTGTGGTGATGAATTCACCTTTGCGTGGTGCAAAAGTACTGGGGAGATTGGGCGGAAAATCGCTTCCGACGAAGGAATTGGTGACAGCACCAGTTTGACGCGGGTTGGAGATGTTCTGGGGATGTCTCTTGGTGGTGGTATCCGGGGGATGGTGGGGTGATATCCGGGACGGGCGGGGGGGGGGGGGGGGGGAAGGCTGTGGTTGGAGGAGGAGGGATTTCGGAGGCCGTGTTACGGGGTGATATCCAGGCAGGATGATGGGTGATGAACACGGAGCTAACATATGAGTTGGAGCTATCCTTGCCGGGGGAGGGGGGTTTACAACTAATGGAGGGGCATCTGGAGGGTTCGATGTTCGGCTGGGGGTTTTGATTGATATTGGGGGGCTCACTTTTGGGGTGGTTGCTTTCCGTGGGGCTAGCTGATTTCTGTGGGGTTGATATCGGAGCGTGGTATCCGTAGAGTGGATAATATTTCGGTTTAGGTGTAATACGCAGGGCTTTGGGGTGATATCCAGCAGTGATAATATCTGGGAGTGATATCTGGGTTTGGGTGATATCTGGGCTTGGGTGATCTCTGGAGTTGGGTGATATCTGGGGTTGGTTGATATCTAGGGTTGGGTAATCTCTGGGGTAAGTTTATCTCTGGCGTTGCGTGATATCTGGGTTTGGGTGATCTCTGGGGTTGGGTGATCCCTGGTGTTGGGTGATATCTGGATTGGGTGATAACTGTCGTTGGGTGATCTCTGGGGGTTGGGTGATATCTCGGGTTGGGTGATCTCTGTGATTGGGTGATCTCTGGGGTTAGGTGATATCTGGGGTTGGGTGATATCTGGGGTTGGTTGATAGCTGGGGTTCGCTGATCTCTGGTGCTGGGCGATCTCTTGGCTTGGGTGATATCTGGATTGGGTGATCTCTGTCCTAGGGTGATCTCTGGGGGTTGGTGATATCTGGGGTTGGGTGATATCTGGGTTTGGGTGATCTCTGGGTTTAGGTGATATCTGGGGTTGGGTGACATCTGGAGTTGGGTGATATATGGGGTTGGCTGATCTCTGGTGTTGGGTGATCGCTGGAGTTTGGTGATATCCGGATTGGGTGATCTCTGGCGTAGGGTGATCTCTGGGGGTTGGTGATATCTGGGGTTGGGTGATATCTGGAGTTGGGTGATATCTGGGGTTGGGTGATATCTGAGGTTATGTGATATCTGTTGTTGGGTAACTCTGGGGTTGCGTGATATCTGGGGTTGGGTATCTGGGTTTGAATGATATCTGTTGTTGTGTGATATCTGGGGTTGTGTGATCTCTAGTGTTGGGCGATATATGGGGTTGGGTGACCTCTGGTGCTGAGTGATCTCTGGAGTAGAGGTACCTCTGGTGTTGGGTGATATCTGGGGTCGGGTGAAATCTGGGGCTGCGTCTCTCTGGGCATGGGTGATATCTGTGGTTGGGTGATCTCGGGTTCTGTTACCCTGGGATGGGTGATCTCAGTGGTTGGGTGATATCTGAGGTCGGCTGATCTCTGGGGTTGGGTCATATCTGCGGTTAGGTGAATCTGGGGTTGGGTGATATCAGGGATTGGGTAAAATCTGGAG
>NW_024055732.1:25085-40763 GCF_902713615.1 Scyliorhinus canicula
CCCCCCCCCCCCCCCCCCCCACCCCCCGCCCATACAGCAGCAACCTTTTTGGTCTTGCTTGTTTTACACATCAATCTTTTATTTTGTACAGTTTCTGCATTTTCGCCCGAATACTATGAGCGATCCTGGGAAGAGGTCCCATAAATGGTTAAGCTCCCAGACAGGGCCCTAATTTTGCTCTAGTCTGGGGTGAGGTGGAATGCACATAGAACATAGAACATAGAACGATACAGCGCAGTACATGCCCTTCTGCCCTCGATGTTGCACCGACATGTAAAAAACTAAAGGCCATCTAACCTACACTATGCCCTTATCATACATATGCTTATCCAATAAACTTTTAAATGCCCTCAATGTTGGCGAGTTCACGACTGTTGCAGGTAGGACATTCCACGGCCTCACCACTCTGCGTAAAAAACCCACCTCTGACCTCTGTCCTATATCTATTATCCCTCAATTAAGGCTATGTCCCCTCGTGCTAGCCACCTCCATCCGCGGGAGAAGGCTCTCGCTGTCCACCCTATCTAACCCTCTGATCATTTTGTATGCCTCGATTAAGTCACCTCTTAACCTTCTTCTCTCTAACGAAACAACCTCAAGTCCATCAGCCTTTCCTCATAAGATTTTCCCTCCATACCAGGCAACATCCTGGTAAATCTCCTCTGCACCCGTTCCAAAGCTTCCACGTCCTTCCTATAATGAGGCGACCAGAACAGTACGCAATACTACAAATCCGGCCGTACTAGAGTTTTGTACAACTGCAACATGACCTCATGGCTCCGGAACTCAATCCCTCTACCAATAATGGCCAACACACCATAGCCTTCTTCACAACCCTATCAAGCTGGGTGGCAACTTTCAGGGATCTATGTACATGGACACCGATATCCCTCTGCTCATCCACACTACCAAGAATTTTACCATTAGCCAAATATTCCGCACTCCTGTTATTCTTTCCAAAGTGAATCACCTCACACTTCTCCACATTAACTCCATTTGCCACCTCTCAGCCCAGCTCTGCAGCTTATCTATGTCCCTCTGTAACCTGAAACATCTTTCCGCACTGTCTACAACTCCACCGACTTTAGTGTCGGACGCACACCCACAGTCAGCACTGCCAGTGCCATGCAGGAACACCCACCGCCAGCACTGACAGTGCTCCAGGCACGCACACTCACCACCAGCCCTGAGAGTGCTCCAGGCACGCACATCCATCGCCTACCCTGACAGTGCTGCAGGCACGCACACCCACCGCCAGCCCTGACAGTCCTCCAGGCAAACACACACTCACCACCAGCACTGACAGTCCTCCAGGCACGCACACCCACTGCCAGCCATGACAGTGCTCCAGGCACACACACACTCACCTCCAGCCCTGACACTGCTCCAGCACGCACACCCACCGCCAGCCCTGACAGTGCTCATGGACGCACACACCCACAGTCAGCACTGCCAGCTCCATGCAGGAACACCCACCGCCAGCACTGACAGTGCTCCAGGCACGCACACTCACACCAGCCCTGAGAGTGCTCCAGGCACGCACATCCACCGCCTACCTGACAGTGCTGCAGGCACGCACACCACCGCCAGCCCTGACAGCTCCAGGCAAACACCACTCACCACCAGCACTGACAGTCCTCCGGGCACGCACACCCACCGCCAGCCATGACACTGCTCCAGACACGCACACCCACCGCCAGCCCTGACAGTGCTCCAGGCACGCACACCCTCCGCCAGCCCTGACAGTCCTCCAGGCATGCACACCCAGCGCCAGTACTGACAGTGCTTCAGGCACGCACACCCACTGCCAGCCCTGTCAGTGCTCCAGACACGCACACTCACCGCCAGCCCTGCCAATGCTCCAGGCACGCACACTCACCGCCAGCACTGCCAATGCTCCCCCCACACGCCCACATAGCCAGCCCTATCAGTGCTTCCCCACACAACAGCACCTCCAGTGCTCCCGTAGTGGTATTGTCCATATGGACTTCAGTAAGGACTTTGACAATGTCCCTTATTGAAGGCTGGTACAAAACGTGAAGTCACACGGTATCAGGGGTGATCTGGCATGATAGATACAGAACTGGCTAGGTCATAGGAGGCAGAGAGTAGCAATGGAAGGGTGCTTTTCTAATTGGAGGTCTGTGACTAGTGGTGTTCTGCAGGAGTCAGTGCTGGGACATTTGCTGTTTGTAGTATATATGAATGATTTTTAGGAAAATGTAACTTGTCTGATGAGTAAGTTTGCAGACACAAAGGTTCTTGGAATTGCGGATAGCGATGTGGACTGCCAGAGAATACAGCCGCATTTATATCATTTGAACACTTGGGAGTAGAGGTGGCAGATGTAGTTTAATCCGGACAAATGTGAGGTGATCTAGGTGTACAGGTCCACTGGTCACTGAAAGGCGGCAACACTCATGGAGACGGTCGTGAAGAAGGCACACGGCATGCTTGCCTTCAATGGTCCGGGTATTCAGTATAAGAATTGGCAAGTCATGTTGCAGCTGTATAGAACTTAGTTAGACCATACCTGGGAATAGAGTGTTCAATTCTGGTCGCCACAGTACCAGAAGGACGTGGAGGCTTTAGAGAGGGTGCAGAAGAGATTTACCAGGATGTCGCCTGGTACGGAATGCATTAGCGATGAGGAGAGGTTGAATAGAGTCGGCTTGTTCTCACTGGAACGACGGAGGTTGAGGGGCGACCTGATACAGGTCTACAAAATTCTGAAGGGCATAGACAGAGTGAATAATCAGAGACTTCTTCCCAGAGTAGTGGGGTCAATTATTCGGCGGCATAGGTTTAAGGTTCGAGGGACAAGGTTTCGAGGAGATGTACGGGGCACGTTTTTTAGAAAGGGGGTAGAGGATGCCTGCAACTCGCTGCCGGAGGAAGTGATGGAAGCAGGGACGATTGTAACATTTTAGGGAATAGATGGATACGGACCCAGGAAGTGTATGAGATTTTAGTTTGGACACGCAGCATGGTCGGCGCCGGTTTAAAGGACGAATGGTCTGTTCCTGTGCTGAACTTTTATTTGTTATTTGTTCAGACCCCAGAGCCAGCCCTGCCAGCGCTTCACCCACCCCTCCCCATACCCAGCACTGCCAGTTCTCCCCACCCCGTCCCCACAGCCAGCACTGCGTGCATCTCCCACACCCACCCCACACCCAGCATCGCAGACATTTCCAGGCAGCCCTGCCAGTGCTAACCTCCACAGCCAGCCCCACCAGCACGTCCCCGACAGCCCCACACAGCCAGCACTGACATTCCTCTACACTCACCCCCACAGCCAGCAATGCCAGTGCACCACGCACTCCTACATCCAGCATAGCCAGTGCTCCCTCACACCCTCACCATAGCCAGCACTGCCGGTTCTCACCCACCCTTACACAGCGAGACTTGCCAGTGATCCCCGCACTTTCCCATAGCGAGCACTGCCTGTGCTCCACATACTCACACCGCGAAACCTTCCAGTGCTCCACCATTTCTTCACAACCAGCACTGTCAGTGCTCCCAAAACACTCCAGTCAGCCCTGCCAGTGCTCCCCATCCTCCCACAGCATACCCTACGGGTGCTCCGCCCACACACCCACAGCAAGCCCTACAAATTCTCTCCCCTCCCGCCACAGCCAGCACTACCAATGCTCCGCCCACACCTAGCACCATCAGAGTTTCCCCACCCCTCACTACCAGCACTGCCATTTATTTTCCCACACCCAAAAGCCAAAACTGCCAGTGGTCCCCATACCTTCCCACAGCAAGCACTACCACTGCTCCCCACCCTCGCACAGCCAGCCCTGCATGTGCTCCCCAACCTCACACTGCCAGTCCTACCAGTGCTGCCCACAGCCAGCCCTGCCAGAGCTCCCAATACTCCCAAAGCCGTCCCTGCCAGTGCTCCCACAGACACCCCCGAGCCAGCCCTGCCACTGTTCCGCCCACACCCCCACAGAGAGCACTGCCAGCGCTCGCCCAAGAACAAGCACTGTACCTGTTCCACCACCCCACAGCCAGCACTGCAAGAGCTCCCAAACCTTCCCACAGCCAACACTAGCAGAGCCCCCACACGCCTCACAGCCAGCAGCAAAACCACTGCTCACCCGACAAGTAGCCCTGCGAGTGCAGACCCCCCACCAAAGCCAGTCCCTGCAGTGCTCCCGCAACAACACCCCACCTCCAGCACAGTCAATGCTCCCTGTACCCCCTCACACATAGCCCTGCCAGTGCACACACCCCCAGCCAGCCTGTCAGTGCTCCCCTGCCCGACACAGCAAGCACTGCCCGTGCTCCTCCAACCTACCCACAGCCAGCCCTGCCAGTGCTTCTCCCACCACCCCCACAGCCTGTGCTCCCTCACACTCACCACAGCCAGCACTGCAGGTTATCCCCCATCCAAACACAGCCAGCACTGCCAGTGGTCCACCTCACACGTAGCCCTGCGATTGCAACACCCAAAATCCAGCCCAACCAGTGCTCCGCCAGCACAGCCAGTGATCCCCGTACGTTCACACAGCCAGCCCTCCAGTGCTTCAAACCGTCGCACCGCCAGACCTGCCACTCCCCCACACCCCCTCAAAACCAGCAACTGCCAGTTACTCCACACAGGACCTCTACAGTCAGCCTTGCCCGTCCCATGCCACCCTCACTCACCCCAGCCTTGCCAGTACTCTACCTCCGCAGCCCGCCCCTGTCAGTTCTCCACCATCCTCCCCCAGCCAGCCTGCGAGTGCAACGTCCACACCCCCTCAGCCAGCCCTGACAATTCTCCCCCTCCCGCCCCACAGCCAGCAATACAAATGCTCTCCCTTCCCGCCCACACATAGCACTTCCAGTTCCCCCACCCCCTCACCACCAGCACTGCCGTTCTCCGTCCACACCCCAAAGTCAGCACTACCCGTGATCTCCACACCCCACCACGCCAGCACTGCCAGTGCTCCCACTGTCAAAAAGGCATGCTCCCCAACACCCCCACTGCCAGAACTGCCGGTTCGCCCTTCAAACTCTACGAGGGCACCCCCACTCCCGCACAGCCAAGACTGCCAGTGTTCCCACACCCTCACCCATAGCATGCTCTGCCAGTGCTCACCAACACTCACAGAGCCAGGGCAGATAAGACAGCGCAGGAGTGAGGCGACTCTTTCTGCAAGCTCTCCCCAACAGATCACTTTTTACTTAATATACTCGTTCTAACCTTTTAAAAATAATCTAAAGCTAACATTATTACTACCTCGTTCTTTATCTTCTCTTGCATGGTTTGAAGATAATCCGAGGCCTTGGAGACCTTTTGACCCGACCCGACCTGACCGGACCTGGAGGAAGATCAGGCCCAAACCGGAAGTGAAGAGCTCCGACCTCGATTTGGAGCCGACCAGGGCCTCGGGAGCTCCCAAACCCGGCCTAACAACCGACGACAGCCACCGGATCGCCCCGGCATAGTCCCGGAGCTCCCGATACGACCTCCGACGGCAAGACACGGCCCAGCGACCCGACCCGGAGAGGCCCGCCCAGCAACCCGACCTACCTGGTGGTGGAAGAAAGAAAAATCCAATGGTGGCCCCCACCGCTGCAACTTCATGATCACCCCAGGAGCGCCCAGGGACGGAACAGACCATGGGACCTAGCCCAATCTGCCCCAGGAAGCCCCTGCCCACGACCCAGGACCCCTGAAACAACGGAGACTGTGTGCGAGGATCCGAACACATTGCAAGTATTCCAGGGACACATCCGGATCGCAAACTCACCACCCCCCCAAACCCCACTACCTCAACCAGCGCCGGGACCCTGCCAGACGCGACCCCGGAAATGTAAACAGCGCCTGGACCTCGCTAGCGCCCTGGACCCCGCCAGACGCAACCACCCTACCTACCACCTACCTTCAACAAGGGCAGATGTCTCCCATCGGATCCCAGGATCATCCCGCAGCAGCCGCCAACCGAGAAGAGAGGGAAATGCAGTGGTCGCAGGTTAGACTGAAGCAACGTGGGTTCAAGACCCCTCTCCCCAGATACTCCTGGCAAACGTCCAAGCGATTGAAAACAAGATGGATGAACTTAACACCAGACTACCTCTCAGAGGGAAGTTAGAGACTGCTGTGTGCTCTGTTTCACAGAGACATGGCTCACCCCCACCTCACCGGACAGTGCATACAACCTGACGGATTTCTATTCACCGGGCAGACCACACGGCATCTTCATGCAAAGCGAAGTGTGGAGGGGTTTTGCCTCCCTCATCAGCTCCTCTGGTGCTGGATGTGGTGACCCTGGCGGCCTACTGCTCCCAGACCTGGAGTACCTGACCATGAGATGCCACCCATACTATTACAACGTGAGTTCATTTCAGCCATTATCACAGCGGTCTACATCCCCACACCCCAGGCCGAAGTGAGGATGGCGCTGGATGAACTGTTACACAGTCATAAACAGCTATGAAACAGAACACCGGAGGCCTTGTTCATTGTGGCCGGTGACTTCAACAAAGCCAACCTCAAGAATGTACTGCCAAAATTCCACCAGCACGTCTCCTTTCCCACCAGGAGCGACAACACCTCTTGACCACTGCTACTCAAAAATCAAGGGCGCCTTACTGTTCCATCCCCCCGACCGCACTTTGAAAATTAGACCATAAGACTGTGCTTCTTCTCCCGGCTTACAAGCAGAACTCAAGCGGGAGAATCCAGCTAAGAAGATTGCTCAGCGCTAGTCCGAGGAGACAGAAGAGCTCTTACGTGACTGCTGAGAGACAGTGGATTGGTCCATATTTAAGAACTCAGCGACTAACTTAAATGAGTATGCCACCACCGTCACAGACTTCATCAGCAAATGTGTGGACGACCGCGTGGCGAAAGAAAGCAATACGTACGTTCCCCAACCGTAAAACCATGGCTCAACCGGGAGATTGACTCCCTTCTCGTCAGATGTTTCAACTGTTCTTTCCATGTTTGGCTGAAATTCCCAGATCATTGATGAATAACGCACAATTGATTAATCTTGAAACAACTTCTTAATTAACCAACGAAATGAGGCTGGTGCGCTTTTCGTGGCCAAATGGCATAAACTTGAAGTAGTATATACCATCTGGGAGTCACAGAAGCTGAAATCTCCTTCGCCCTTTCGGATAAAGGTCCCTGCCAGTAACCTTTAAGTAAATCCAGTTTAGGAAAAAAATGCTGCTTGTCCCACTTGTTCAATGCAACCCTCCAAACGTGGGATAGGATAAGAGTCCGTTCTTGAAACTGCATTAACCTTATATAGTCCACAAACAACCGGTTGTGTACCGTCTGGTTTAGGTGCCATCGCTATGGGTGAGCTTCATTGGCTGCAACCCACTTCAATTATACGTTTTTAAGCGTAATATCGTTGCTAACCTGTGCCACTTTTAAAGGGTCCAGTCTGTATGAATGTTGATTGATTGGAACAGCATTTCCCACATCTACATCATAAGAACTAGGAGCAGGAGTAGGCCATCAAGCTTTCGAGTCTGATCCACCATTCAATTAGATCATAGCTGATCTGTTTGGATTCAGCTCCACTTTCCGTACGAACACCATAACCCATCACTTTGTTTTTGAATAGAATATCTGTCTTTTCTTAAAAACATTTAATGAAGGGCCTCAACTGCCTTCACTGGGCAAGGAATTCATAGATACAAAGCCCTTGTGTGAAGAAGTTCCTCGTTAAATTCAGTCATAAATCTACTTCCCCTTATTTTGAGGTTATGTCCCTGTTCTGCTTCACCCGCCAGTGGGAAAACACCTGCCCGCATCTTTCCCTATCTATACCGTCATAATTTTATTGTTTCTCTTACACCCCCCACCCCCCCCAACCAAGGCCCCCCCCCCCCTCCCCGATCTTCCAACTGCCAACGAGTACTGTCCCCAGTCATAGTCAACATCTCCTCGTAATCCAACCCCCTTCAGCTCTGGGATTAACCTAGTGAATCTCCTCTGCACACCGTCCAGCGCCAGTATGTCCTTTCTCATGTAAAGAGGACCAAAACTGAACACAATACTCCAGGTGTGGGCTCTCACTAACAACACTTATACCATTGCAACATAACCTCGCTTGTCTTAAACTCCATCCCTCTGGCAATGAAGAACACAATTCCATTTTCCTTCTTAATCACCTGTTGCACCTGTAAACCAACATTTTGCGACTCATGCACTATCACGCACAGGTTTCTCTGCACAGCGGCATGTTTAAATATTTAATCATATAATAAATATCCCGTTTGCAGTTATTCCTGCTAAAATGGATAATCTCACATTCTCCAACACTGTTTTCCATCTGCCAGACCCTTACCCATTTCACTTAACCTATCCACATCATTCTGAAGACTTCCAGTATCCTCTGCACTTTTCGCTTTACACTCATCTTAGTGTCGTCTGCAAACTTGGGACACATCGCCCTTGGTCCTTAACTCCAAATCATCTCTGTAAATTTTGAACAATTGTAGGCCCAGTACTGATCCCTGAGGGACACCACTAGCTACTGATTGCCAGCCAGGGAAACAGCCATTAATCTGCATTCTTTCTTTCTATTAATTAACTCAATCCTCGATCCATGCTATTACTTTACCCTAAGCCATGCATCTTGATCTCTTGCAGCAAACCTTTGTGTTGCACCTTGTCAAAGGCTTTCTGTAAATCCAGACATACCACATCCATTGGCACCCCGTTACCTACCGCACTGGTAATGTCCGCAACAAACTCCTTCAAATTAGTTGGGCATGACCTGCCATTTAAAACCAAATTGTCTGCCCAATGGGACAATTTCTAGCCACATGCCTCGCTATTTCTTCCTTGATGATAGATTCCAGCATCTTCCCTTCTACCGAAGTTAATCACACTGGCCTATAATTACCCGCTCTCTGCCCACCTCATTTTTTAAACGGTGGTTTCACGTTTGCTAATTTCCAATCCGCCGGCACCACCCAGGATTCTCGTGAATTTTGGTAAATTATCACTCGTACATTTGAAATGTCCCTATCATCTCTTTTAGCACTCTGGGATGCATTCCATCAGCGCCAGGTGACTTCTCTACATTTACCCCTATTAGCTTGCCCATCACTACCTCCTTAGTGATAACAATCCTCACAATGTCCTCACCTGTCATAGCCTCATTTCTATCAGTCACTGGCATGTTATTCGTGTCTTCCACTGTGAAGGACCGACCAAAGAGCCTGTTCAGTTCCTCAGCCATTTCCTCATTTCCCATTATTAAACTCGATCCTCAGCCTCAAAATGACCAATATTTACCTTAGCGACTCGTTTCTGTTTTATATATTTGTAGAACTTACTATATGTTTTTATATTCTGAGCAAGTTTACTCCCATAATCTATCTTACTCTTCTTTACAGCTTTGTAGTAGCTTTCAGTTTGCTCCCGAATAATTTCCCATCCTCTGTCTCCCACTAATCTTTGCCACTCCGTATTATCTTCCTTCAATTGCATACTCTCTCTTATTTCATTACAGATATACGGTCGATTTCCCCCTTTTTATTGGTACAAACCTTTGTGAGCACTGTGGACAATCGCTTGGAAGGTTCTCCACTGATTCTCAGCTATTCCACCCATAAAGTCTTTGCTCGCAGTTCTACTTTAGCTCGCTCTTCTCTCATCTCATTGTAAATCCTTTCTTTAAGCACAAAACACGCGTATTTGATTTTGATCTTCTCACCCTCCATCTGTATTCTTGAATTTCACCACATTGTCATCGCTTCTTCCGAGAGGATCCCTAACTTTGAGTCATGAATTAATCCTGTCTCATACACATGACAAGATCGCGGGTCGCACCTGGTCAATGCTCAAAACCGTAAATGAAATTGTAGGCATGACCTCAATCTGAGATGCTGACTTTTTCTGATCAAACCTTGCCTATCCAAGTGGAGATACATTTCTCCTTCAGACATTTCTCCAATAGTTTTTCGACACTGATGTGAAACTCACTGGTCTGTAGTTCTCTGGCGTATCTGTGAACCCTGTTTAAATGGTGGGACACATTAGCTGTTCTCCTGTCTTCTGGCATCTCGCCCGAGGCTTGAGAGTAATTACACACATGACAGAACCCCAACAATCTCGTCCCCGCTTCCTACAGCATCCTCGGACACAATTCATTATGACAGGAGGATTTTTTCTACCCCTATGCCTGCCACCAGCCAAGGGGCTGGTTTAGCTCACCATGCTAAATCGCTGGCTTTTAAAGCAGCCAAAGCAGGCGAGCAGCACGGTTCGATTCCCGTACCAGCCTCCCCGGACAGGCGTCGGATGTGGCGACTAGGGGCTTTTCACAGTAACTTAATTGTAGCCTACTCGTGACAATGAGCGATTTTCATTTCATTTTCAACTTCCAAACCTTGTCACTCCTGATGAAACTTGCTCAAGAACCTCAAAGACTCTCTCCTGAGTTCCATATCTACCCCCTCACCTCTCTCGGGTGAAGACAACACACCCCGACCCAAAGTCATCTGGCTCCGCCTACACCTTGCCTTTTTGGTCTCTCATCAGCCCTTATCTTCCCCTGGAGATGCTCTCCCAGTGATATACGCATCCAATATCTTGGGATTTTGTCTACGTTTACCAGCCAGAGCTTTCTCATATCGCCTCTTTGCACTTCTTTTATTTCATAAATTTGGAGTACCCAATTTATTTTATTGCAATTAAGAGGCAATTTAGCGTGGCCAATCCATCTAACCAGCGCATCTTTGGGTTGTGGGGAGAGAAACTCACGCAAAAACACGTGCAGAATGTGCAAATTCCATCCAGGAAGTGACCCAGAGCCGGGATCGAAACTGGGACCTCGGCACCGTGAACAGCAATGCTAACCCACTGCGCCACCATGCTGCCGCATTCCTCTTTGCACGCCTAATTGCTTTATTTTGTTCTATATGCCACTTGCTCTGCTCCACTAATTCCTCCGTTTATTTTCTCCCCTTGTATTTGCGAAAGCCTCTCTTTCCTTTCTCATCATATCTTGAATGCATCTGTTCATCCATGGTTCTCCGGGCATGTTACTCATTCCTGTCAACTTCCCATTTTTTATGAATGCTCCCCATTGCTCATCTGTAGATTTTCCCCACAACAGGGGACAGGGGCAGCGGGGTAGCATGGTGGTTAGCATGAATGCTTCACAGCTCCAGGGTCCCAGGTTTCGGTTCCCGGCTGGGTCACTGTCTGTGTGGAGTCTGCACGTCCTCCCCCTGTGTGCGTGGGTTTCCTCCGGGTGCTCCGGTTTCCTCCCACAGTCCAGAGATGTGCGGGTTAGGTGGATTGGCCATGCTGGGTTGCCCGTAGTGTCCTAATAAAAAAAGTAGGGTTAATGGTGTGGGGGGTTACGGGTATAGGGTGGATACGTGGGTTGAGTGGGGTGATCATGGCTCGGCACAACATTGAGGGCCGAAGGGCCTGTTCTGTGCTGTACTGTTCTATTTCTATTCTATAACTCATTCCAATCTACCTTGGCTAGATCCTACCTTATTTGCGATCGCACCCAATCCAGAGCCTTGGGCTGGATTTTTTGCTCCGCCGCATCACATTTCAATATTACCCCACCGGAGGATGCTCTGTTACTCCGGCTGGTCAATGGGGTTTCCCATTGTAGGGCAGCCCCACGCCGCTGGGGAACCCGCGGGCTGCCGGTAAAATGGAGCATCCCACCGCCAGAAAATCCAGCCCCTTAATTGCAACGTCTCAATTTTTTGTCCATGTCATGCGAGTGTCCTTAAGAAAGTTTTTGTTTGACCACATGGCTCATTAGCACGGCTTCAGTAGTATGTCATTTGTGGGTGGAGCTGGGCAGTGGCTGTCAGTTGACAGCGGGTTCGTGTTTGGGTTTCAGTTTAGGTTGTTGGTTTTAGACTGCAGAATAGAAGCAGCGTTTCACTGTTTTCTCTATTTTTATTTTCAAGCTGTTCCAGTGAACTGACAGGCATATTGGGTGTGGCAAACTGCTCTTGGCAACTTTAAATATGAGTGCTTCCGGGAATAAGTTTTTGAAGCTGCTGGTTGGAGGCTTGAAAATACCTGTCCCATTAGAGTGAGAGTACAGTCTGCTGGATGACACCCTTGAATGCGATTTGGTTTTATTGGATTTTGTATTGAATTGGAAAAGCTACTGAGCTGGATTCATTAAGAGTTATATACAGAGTTTACTGTAGCCGTCTGTGTTTTTCATGTTTTTAAATGACAACAAATTCTTGATAAGCGTTTTAAATATGTTAATACATTCTCATAATAAGCTTTGTTTTGATAAAACAGGCACTGCTGAATCATACCTGAAGTGAAGGCTCTCGTGCTCATCCCAGCCAAATTCAACATAAAATTATCGGTCAGATGAGCTCATAATAACTTTGGAGGTTTCTAAGCCTTAGCCATAACAGTCTACAGCCAATTAAATTGTACCATGTGTGGTCGCCTATCACCAAAATGTTCCACCCATCAAACATCAAACACCAGTCCGACCTCTTTCCCCAGATTAGGCCCAGCCTGCACCGTCCCTTGTTGGACTCAATACATGTGAGCTAAAACAAATTCTATGTATCACATTTTAAGAACTCCACTCCATCTAACCCCTTAATATGATGACGAGGCCAATTAATGTTGGGAAAGTTGACTACCTAATTTATTAACCCCATGATTAGTTTTCTAAGATATGCGAGTTGTTCCATAATTTGTTGCTCAATATCCTGTTGACCCTCTGGTGTCCTGTAATAAACAACATAAGGCAATGTGGCTGTCCCTAAATCCTAAGCTCTAGTCACAAAGCTTTATCCGATGCCCACTCAAGATATCACATCCTTCTGCCTCCAGGACGTGGTTTAGCATAGTGGGATAAACAGCTGCAATGCAGTCAAGGCCAGCAGCGCGGGTTCAATTCCCGTACTGGCTTCTCGAACACGGGCCGGAATATGGCGGCAGGGGCTTTTCACCGTAACCTTAACTGAAGCGTACTTGTGACAATAAGCGATTATTATTATTAACTAATAATTCAACGTCTCCACGTCTTTTACTCGGTTTCTAACTCGCCTGAAGATTCTGAATCCAAAGATGCTGAGCTGACAATCTGCCTTCCCTCAACCACATCGCTGTGATGGCTAGAGTATCACAATTCCATGTGTCAATCCTTGCCCTTAACTCATCCGTGATACTGCTGCCGTTAATGTAGAAGGCATTCAGCCTCGCCTTCCTCCCTTGAAACGGACTACTGACTATATTCCCTCTAATTCAATTGCCTCTAATTTTCGGTACCAGCCTTCCCGAATGCGCCGGAATGTGGTGAGTAGGGGCTTTTCACAGTAAATTAATTGAAGCCTTCTTGTAACATTAAGTTATTATTATATTAATAATTATTTTCTGTGAATATCCTACATGTGCCGGCGGAGTCCACTGCAGCTTGGAGTACTCCTGCCATGAGTCTGACCTTTAAATTCCCAACTTTAGAAGACTATTATAGTTTTAAAAATAAATCAACTGCGTCCCTACCCTTGCCAAAACATTGATTTACAATTCGGTCAAGATCTTAAAAGTACTTACAGTCTGCTGCGCTCTTGTAAAATCTCCGCTCCCCTCATACACATTGAGGCAGGAAATGACAGGAGCACCTCGCCCCCTCCACACAGAATATCTTTGTCACAAAACGCCCACTTGGGCATTCTAACACACCTATGTGGAATAAATGATCTATTTATGCACTGGAAATACTGAGATCAGCCTCTGTACTGTTCTTAATTGTTCTGTTATTCCCGTACCAGCCTCCCCGGACAGGCGCCGGAATGTGGCCATTAGGGGCTTTTCACAGTAACTTCAATGAAACCTACTCTTGACAATAAGCGATTTTTCATTTCATTTCATTTCATTATTCATTACTTGAATAATTGATTGTAACTGGATATGTCAACAGGTTTCTGAGCTGCTCTCTGAATTTGGACTGGGTTCACCCCATAAATAAAAGTATTGGTACAACAACTTAAATTCAGCAACATATATCCGACCTGTTGAAATATCGATTCAGAAAGAGTATAATCTCTCGTATTCTTCCCAGTAATTATATAATAGAAGAACTCTATCACATTCACCAACCACAGAAGTATGAAGGTGGTGGATATGGTGAAGAGTAAAATCACGGACTTCCTTCTACTCTCCATCTCTGGGTCACTGTGATTCCCTCCGTTGTTCTGGCACCTCAATCCTTTACGGACTCGACTGGCCAATAAAATGTGTCTGACTGTCAGGGTGTTCAGCAACAGAATTAAAGCAAATGGGAGCAATGGGGTTATAATTGTATCGAACCAATCTAATCCAACCCAAAGGGGTTCAGTAAAATAGCCAGGCTTTATATTACAGTACCAAGGTACATTGTCGATTATCACTCCAGGTTCATATGCCAAATAAAATGGAATGTTCTGTATACAGAGCAAAATGAATATTGTTCCCAGAATCACATTCGCAGTTTTCCCAGTGCAAAGATTCCTCCTCAGTTCATTGCAACAAATAGCCACAAATCGATCAAAGGAGAAAGCGACGGTGAACCAGACAGAACAGTCTGTCGCCACGCGAATAAGGAGAATGCGGATATTACACAGAGGGGTGATGTCCAGGAAAGATGATGGGAAATAATAATACTTTAGATGAGTCAGTATGATCTGAGTTATAATGACCACCAGATCCGCAGTTGCCATAGATACCAGGTAGCGAGTAGTACACTTGGAGAGGCCACACTTTCCCCGACAGAGAATCACAATTCCTAATGCATTTGCTGGAAGAAGTGAGAGGCACAGGAAATTAACGATAATATTTGTTTCCCCAATAGAGCCGACACATAGACATCCGGTATTGATGTCAGAATTATTGTCTCACTCAGTTTTTTGGCAGGATCAGGAATAGCACTTTCCCTACGATTGGGCGTTAGTTGTTTCAGGCAAACATCTATCTGATCCTTGCAGACAATACGAAAACAAGAATTGTTTCCCACCGTCCGCCCCCGATGCATTAAAAAAAACAATAATTGACCCTCTGGCAGTTTGGTCCGACTCCCTCAGATCAATTACAGGATCAGAATTAGTACACTCGGGCCATCGAGTCTGCTTCCCCATTTAATTATGGCTGATAGTTTTCTCATCCCTATTCTCCTGCCTTCTCCCCATAATCCCGGATCCCCTTATTAATCAAGAACACATCTATCTCTGTTTTAAACACACTCAGTGATTTGCCCTCCACAGCCTTCTTCGGCAAAGGTTCCACAGAATCACCACCCTCTGGCTGAATAAATTCCTCCTCAAATCTGTTTAAAATATCGTCACTTTAGTCTGTGATTGTGTCCTCTGCTTCTAGTTTTTCCGACAAGTGCAAACATCCTCTCCACGTCCACTCTATACAGACCTTGCAGTACCCTGTGAGTTTCAATAAGATTCACCCTCATCCTTCCAAACTCCAGCGAATACAGACTCAGAGCCATCAACCGTTCCCCATACGACAAGCTCTTCATTCCAGGGATCATTCCTGTGAACCTCCGCTGGACCCTTTCCAAGGCCAGTACAACATTCCTTAGATACAGGGTCCAAAACTGCTCACAATACTCAAAATAGGGTCTGACCAGTGCATTATAAAGACTCAGATGTAGATCCCTGGGCTTGTATTCTAGCCCTTCCGACAAGAATGCTAACATTGCATTGGCCTTCCTA